>NW_026043813.1:0-83561 GCF_937001465.1 Orcinus orca | reverse complement strand
AGTTTACATTCCGTGTATTAGTGATATCTTATGATGTTTCTTTTTCTGTGTGATTTATTTCAGTTAGAATCATCATACCTGAATCCACTCATTATGCTGCTACGGGCCTGATGACACAGATTTCATTGCTGAGTGATATTCCATTGTACGTAAGTACCACAACTTCTTTATCCATTTTTCACTTTCTGCGATATTGAACTTGTACCGTAAATGAGGTTCTTGTAAACAGAGCCATCCCAAACTTTGGGGTGGCTGTGTCTTTTTGATTTTAATTTCCCTAAGCTATAGGACCATAAGTGGAAGTGCCCTAGGCTCTGTTGCTTTGTTTTTTAGATGTTTCAAGAAACACCATACACTCTCTCCCAAGTGGCTGTTGGCAATTTACATCCCGCCCATCAGCATAACAAGGCTCCCATTTCTCCATGGCCTTTCCTCCCTTTCTGGATTTTACACATTTTTCAGATGGCCCTTTTGACCTAGGGGAAGTGAGACTTCAATGTAGTGCAGATTTCCTTTGCAAGCTTGCTTGGTTTGGCCAAAAACGGCGTATGCGTTTTTTCCTGAATATATTTAGGAAAAAACGCTTACGCCCTTTTTGGCCAAGTGCATCATTGTCGACGTTCTGCCTCTTTTCCTATGCTTTAAATGCAATTCCAGTCTACCCTCCTGAAATCGGTTTCCTGCAATTCTGCCCCGCTTTCAGTCCTCTTGGCAGCCTTACTTCAGTATATTTTTGGACGATAGCTGTCATTTATAACTCTGCAGGTTTGTGAATTACAGTGCCCCTGAGCTCCTTTCTTCAACTCGCTTTCTTGTGAGCTGGCCGCAACACCGCAGGATTGCTTCAGGCCCTAATCTGGTTCCGGCACGGCACGCTGAGCCTTTGGTTAATTCCTCTTCCTGGTGGGAAATGAGTGTTAAATTTGCCCGTCCAGACACCTCCAGCTAGTCTCTCATTGGTTCTCCCTAGTCCTGTTCATCTTCCGCAGAAATTGCAAACTGGGCCAAACAGGAGGTTAAAGGCACTGACTCTCCAAGTCGGGAGAGTGTTAGTAAAGCGTCTGGAATGTTGCACCCGAGTACCAGGGGACGAGAACTGAGACATATTGGAACACGTCTCCCGATCACACGGTTGATCATACTCTGGGTTCCACATGCATGTTTTAGCTGAAGGAAGAATCCCTTAAACCTGGAGAGTTGAGACCCGTGGAATGGGTACCATGCAATATGACTTCAAAGGGTCTTCATTTGCTCACCGAACCTCTCCAATCCTATCACTGCTGCGTTTTTGCCCCTGTACACACGCTTGATTCTCTTTCGGAGACATAGCAATCCATAGGTTTTAAGATACTTACTAGTCAGGTACATTCTTAGGCGTTTAATATGGGGTGTTGAGTCCATTTCGTTGATCAAGGAGTAGCTCTTGTCTATTACACATTCGGCTTAAGGAAATTTATCTGTGATCATTTCAATCTCTGGTTTTATGCACCACCCCAACTCACCTTTCCCCTTAAGCAAGCATAAGTTGGTTTTCTAAATTTGAGACCCTGTTCTGTTTTGTAATCCAGTTCCTGTGTAGCCAAGTTTACATTCGGTGTATTAGTGATATCTTATGATGTTTCTTTTTCTGTGTGACTTATTTCAGTTAGAATCATCATACCTGAATCCACTCATTATGCTGCTATGGTCCTGATGACATAGATTTCATTGCTGAGTGATATTGCATTGTACGTAAGTACCACAAATTCTGTATCCATTTTTCACTTTCTGCAGAATTGAACTTGTACCGTAAACGAGGATCTTGTAAACAGAGCCGTCCCAAACTTTGGGGTGGCTGTGTCTTTTGATTTTAATTTCCCTAAGCTATAGGACCATAAGTGGAAGTGCCCTAGGCTCTGTTGCTTTGTTTTTTAGATGTTCTAGGAAACACCATACACTTCTCCCGAGTGGCTGTTGGCAATTTACATCCCGCCCATCAGCATAACAAGGCTCCCAGTTCTCCATGGCCTGTCCTGCCTTTCTGGATTTTACAATTTTTTCAGATGGCCCTTTTGACCGGGGGGAAGTGAGACTTCATTGTAGTGCAGATTTCCTTTTCAAGCTTGCTTGGTTGGCCATAAAGTGCATAGGCGTTTCTTCCTGAATATATTCAGGAAGAAACGCATACGCCCTTTTTGGCCAAGTGCATCATTGTGGACGTTCTGCCTCTTTTCCTATGCTTTAAATGTCATTCCAGTCTACCTCCTGAAATCGGTTTCCTGCAATTATGCCCCGCCTTCAAGTCCTCTTGTCAGGCTTACTTCAGTATATTTTTGGACGATAGCTGTCATCTATAACTCTGCAGGTTTGTGAATTACAGTGCCCCTGAGCTCTTTTCTTCAACTCGCTTTCTTGTGAGCTGGCCGCAACACCGCAGGATTGCTTCAGGCCCTAATCTTTTTCCGGCACGGCACGCTGAGCCTTTGGTTAATTCCTCTTCCTGGTGGGAAATGAGAGTTAAATTTGCCCGTCCAGACACCTCCAGCTAGTCTCTCATTGGTTCTCCCTATTCCTGTTCATCTTCCGCAGAAATTGCAAACTGGGCCAAACAGGAGGTTAAAGGCACTGACTCTCCAAGTCGGGAGAGTGTTAGTAAAGCGTCTGGAATGTTGCACCCGAGTACCAGGGGTCGAAAACTGAGACATATTTGAACACGTCTCCCGATCACACGGTTGATCATACTCTGGGTTCCACATGCATTTTTTAGCTGAAGGAAGAATCCCTTAAACCAGGAGAGTTGAGACCCGTGGAATGGGTACCATGTAATATGACTTCAAACGGTCTTCATTTGCTCACCGAACCTCTCCAATCCTATCACTGCTGCGTTTATGCCCCTGTACACACGCTTGATTCTCTTTCGGAGACATAGCAATCCATAGGTTTTAAGATACTTACTAGTCAGGTACATTCTTAGGCGTTTAATATGGGGTGTTGAGTCCATTTCGTTGAGCAAGTAGTAGGTCTTGTCTATTCGATATTTGGCTTAAGGAACTTTATCTGTGCTCATTTCAATCTCTGGTTTTATGCAGCACCCCAAATCACGTTTCCCCTTAAGCAAGCATAAGTTGGTTTTCTACATTTGAGACCCTGTTGTGTTTTGTAATCCAGTTGCTGTGTAGCCAAGTTTACATTCCGTGTATTAGTGATATCTTATGATGTTTCTTTTTCTGTGTGACTTATTTCAGTTAGAATCATCATACCTGAATCCACTCTATGCTGCTACGGTCCTGATGACATAGATTTCATTGCTGAGTGATATTGCATTGTACGTAAGTACCACAACTTCTTTATCCATTTTTCACTTTCTGCGATATTGAACTTGTACCGTAAACGAGGTTCTTGTAAACAGAGCCGTCCCAAACTTTGGGGTGGCTGTGTCTTTTTTATTTTAATTTCCCTAAGCTATAGGACCATAAGTGGAAGTGCCCTAGGCTCTGTTGCTTTGTTTTTTATATGTTCCAGGAAACACCATACACTTCTCCCGAGTGGCTGTTGGCCATTTACATCCCGCCCATCAGCATTACAAGGCTCCCAGTTCTCCATGGCCTGTCCTGCCTTTCTGGATTTTACACTTTTTTCAGATGGCCCTTTTGACCGGGGGGAAGTGAGACTTCATTGTAGTGCAGATTTCCTTTGCAAGCTTGCTTGGTTGGCCAAAAAGGGCTTATGCGTTTTTTCCTGAATATATTCAGGAAAAAACACATAAGCCCTTTTTGGCCAAGTGCATCATTGTCGACGTTCTGCCTCTTTTCTAATGCTTTAAATGCAATTCCAGTCTACCTCCTGAAATCGGTTTCCTGCAATTCTGTCTCGCTTTCAAGTCCTCTTGGTAGCCTTACTTCAGTATATTTTTGGACGATAGCTGTCATTTATAACTCTGCAGGTTTGTGAATTACAGTGCCCCTGAGCTCCTTTCTTCAACTCGCTTTCTTGTGAGCTGGCCGCAACACCGCAGGATTGCTTCAGGCCCCAATCTGGTTCTGGCACGGCATGCTGACCCTTTGGTTAATTCCTCTTCCTGGTGGCAAATGAGAGTTAAATTTGCCCGTCCAGACACCTCCAGCTAGTCTCTCATTGGTTCTCCCTATTCCTGTTCATCTTCCACAGAAATTGCAAACTGGGCCAAACAGGAGGTTAAAGGCACTGACTCTCCAAGTCGGGAGAGTGTTGGTAAAGCGTCTGGAATGTTGCACCCGAGTACCATGCGACGAGAACTGAGACATATTGGAACACGTCTACCGATCACACGGTTGATCATACTCTGGGTACCACATGCATGTTTTAGCTGAAGGAAGAATCCCTCAAACCTGGAGAGTTGAGAACCGTGGAATGGGTACCATGCAATATGATTTCAAAGGGTCTTCATTTGCTCACCGAACCTCTACAATCCAATCACTGCTGCGTTTATGCCCTTGTACACACGCTTGATTCTCTTTCGGAGACATAGCAATCCATAGGTTTTAAAATACTTCCTAGTCAGGTACATTCTTAGGCGTTTAATATGGGGTGTTGGGTCCATTACGTTGAGCAAGCAGTAGCTCTTGTCTATTACATATTTGGCTTAAGGAACTTTATCTGTGCTCATTTCAATCTCTGGTTTTATGCAGCACCCCAACTCACCTTTCCCCTTAAGCAAGCATAAGTTGGTTTTCTAAATTTGAGACACTGTTCTGTTTTGGAATTCAGTTCCTGTGTAGCCAAGTTTACATTCCGTGTATTAGTGATATCTTATGATGTTTCTTTTTCTGTGTGACTTATTTCAGTTAGAATCATCATACCTGAATCCACTCATTATGCTGCTCTTGGCCTGATGACATAGATTTCTTTGCTGAGTGATATTGCATTGTATGTAAGTACCACAACTTCTTTATCCATTTTTCGCTTTCTGCGCTATTGAACTGGTACCGTAAACGAGGTTCTTCTAAACAGAGCCGTCCCAAACTTTGGGGTGGCTGTGTCTTTTTGATTTTAATTTCCCTAAGCTATAGGACCATAAGTGGAAGTGCCCTAGGCTCTGTTGCTTTGTTTTTTAAATGTTTCAGGAAACACCATACACTTCACCCGAGTGGCTGTTGTCAATTTACATCCCGCCCATCAACATAAATAGGCTCCCAGTTCTCCATACCTGTCCTGCCTTTCTGCATTTTACACTTTTTTCAGATGGCCGTTTTGACCCCGGGGGAAGTGAGACTTGATTGTAGTGCAGATTTCCTTTGCAAGCTTGCTTGGTTGGCCAAAAAGGGCATATGCGTTTTTTCCTGAATATATTCAGGAAAAAACGCATACGCCCTTTTTGGCCAAGTGCGTCATTGTTGACGTTCTGCCTCTTTTCCAATGCTTTAAATGCAATTCCAGTCTACCTCCTGAAATCGGTTTCCTGCATTTCTGCCCCACATTCAAGTCCTCTTGGCAGCCTTACTTCAGTATATTTTTGGACGATAGCTGTCATTTATAACTCTGCAGGTTTGTGAATTACAGTGCCCCTGAGCTAATTTCTTCAACTCGCTTTCTTGTGAGCTGGCCGCAACACCGCAGGATTGCTTCAGGCCCTAATCTGGTTCCGGCACGGCATGCTGAGCCTTTGGTTAATTCCTCTTCCTGGTGGGAAATGAGAGTTAAATTTGCCCGTCCAGACACCTCCAGCTAGTCTCTCATTGGTTCTCCCTATTCCTGTTCATCTTCCACAGAAATTGCAAACTGGGCCAAACAGGAGGTTAAAGGCACTGACTCTCCAAGTCGGGAGAGTGTTAGTAAAGCGTCTGGAATGTTGCACCCGAGTACCAGGGGACGAGAACTGAGACATATTGGAACACGTCTCCCGATCACAGGGTTGATCATACTCTGGGATCCACATGCATGCTTTAGCTGAAGGAAGAATCCCTTAAACCTGGAGAGTTGAGACCCGTGGAATGGGTACCATGCAATATGACTTCAAAGGGTCTTCATTTGCTCACCGAACCTCTCCAATCCTATCACTGCTGCATTTTTGCCCCTGTACACACGCTTGATTGTCTTTCGGAGACATAGCGATCCATAGGTTTTAAGATACTTACTAGTCAGGTACATTCTTAGGCGTTTAATATGGGGTGTTGAGTCCATTTCGTTGAGCAAGGAGTAGCTCTTGTCTATTACATATTTGGCTTAAGGAACTTTATCTGTGCTCATTTCAATCTCTGGTTTTATGCAGCACCCCAACTCACCTTTCCCCTTAAGCAAGCATAAGTTGGTTTTCTCAATTTGAGACCCTGTTCAGTTTTGTAATCCAGTTCCTCTGTAGCCAAGTTTACATTCCGTGTATTAGTGATATCTTATGATGTTTCTTTTTCTGTGTGACTTATTTCAGTTAGAATCATCATACCTGAATCCACTCATTATGCTGCTATGGGCCTTATGACATAGATTTCATTGCTGAGTGATATTGCATTGTACGTAAGTACCACAACTTCTTTATCCATTTTTCACTTTCTTCGATATTGAACTTGTACCGTAAACGAGGTTCTTGTAAACAGAGCCGTCCCAAACTTTGGGGTGGCTGTGTCTTTTTGATTTTAATTTCCCTAAGCTATAGGACCATAAGTGGAAGTGCCCTAGGCTCTGTTGCTTTGTTGTTTAGATGTTTCAGGAAACACCATACACTTCTCCCGAGTGGCTGTTGGCAATTTAAATCCCGCCCATCAGCATAACAAGGTTCCCAGTTCTCCATGGCCTGTCCTGCCTTTCTGGATTTTACACTTTTTTCAGATGGCCCTTTTGACTGTGGGGAAGTGAGACTTCATTGTAGTGCAGATTTCCTTTGCAAGCTTGCTTGGTTGGCCAAAAAGGGCGTATGCGTTTTCTCCGGAAAAAACTCATACGCCCTTTTTGGCCAAGTGCATCATTGTGGACGTTCTGCCTGTTTTCCTATGCTTTAAATGCAATTCCAGTCGACCTCCTGAAATCGGTTTCCTGCAATTCTGCCCCGCTTTCAAGTCCTCTTGGCAGCATTACTTCAGTATATATTTGGACGATAGCTGTCATTTATAACTCTGCAGGTTTGTGAATTACAGTGCCCCTGAGCTCCTTTCTTCAACTCGATTTCTTGTGAGCTGGCCGCAACACCGCAGGATTGCTTCAGGCCCTAACCATGTTGTGGCAAGGCACGCTGAGCCTTTGGTTAATTCCTCTTCCTGGTGGGAAATGAGAGTTAAATTTGCCCGTCCAGACACCTCCAGCTAGTCTCTCATTGGTTCTCCCTATTCCTGTTCATCTTCCGCAGAAATTGCAAACTGGGCCAAACAGGAGGTTAAAGGCACTGACTCTCCAAGTCCGTAGAGTGTTAGTAAAGTGTCTGGAATGTTGCACCCGAGTACCAGGGGATGAGAACTGAGACATATTGGAACACGTCTCCCGATCACACGGTTGATCATACCCTGGGTTCCGCATGCATGTTTTAGCTGAAGGAAGAATCCCTTAAACCTGGAGAGTTGAGACCCGTGGAATGGGTACCATGCAATATGAATTCAAAGGGTCTTCATTTGCTCAACGAACCTCTCCAATCCTATCACTGCTGCGTTTTTGCCCCTGTACACACACTTAATTCTCTTTCGGAGACATAGCAATCCATAGGTTTTAAGATACTTACTAGTCAGGTACATTCTTAGGCGTTTCATATGGGGTGTTGAGTCCATTTCGTTGAGCAAGGAGTAGCTCTTGTCTATTCCATATTTGGCTTAAGGAACTTTATCTGTGCTCATTTCAGTCTCTGGTTTTATACAGCACCCCAACTCACCTTTCCCCTTAAGCAAGCATAAGTTGTTTTTCTAAATTTGAGACCCTGTTCTGTTTTGTAATTCAGTTCCTGTGTAGCCAAGTTTACATTCCGTGTATTAGTGATATCTTATGATTTTTCTTTTTCTGTGTGATTTATTTCAGTTAGAATCATCATACCTGAATCCACTCATTATGCTGCTACGGACCTGATGACATAGATTTCATTGCTGAGTGATGTTACCTTGTACGTAAGTACCACAACTTCTTTATCCATTTTTCGCTTTCTGCGATATTGAACTTGTACCATAAACGAGGTTCTTGTAAACAGAGCCGTCCCAAACTTTGGGGTGGCTGTGTCTTTTTGATTTTAATTTCCCTAAGCTATAGGACCATAAGTGGAATTGACCTAGGCTCTGTTGCTTTGTTTTTTAGATGTTTCAGGAAACACCATACACTTCTCCCGAGTGGCTGTTGGCAATTTACATCCCGCCCATCAGCATAACAAGGCTCCCAGTTCTCCATGGCCTGTCCTGCCTTTCTGAATTTTACACTTTTTTCTGATTACCCTTTTGACCAGAGGGAAGTGAGACTTCATTGTAGTGCAGATTTCCTTTGCAAGCTTGCTTGGTTGGCCAAAAAGGGCGTATACGTTTTTTCCTGAATATATTCAGGAAAAAACGCATACGCCCTTTTTGGCCAAGTACATCATTGTCGACGTTCTGCCTCTTTTCCTATGCTTTAAATGCAATTCCAGTCTACATCCTGATATCGGTTTCCTGCAATTCTGCCCCACTTTCAAGTCCTCTTGGCAGCCTTACTTCAGTATATTTTTGGACGATAGCTGTCATTTATAACTCTGCAGGTTTTTGAATTACAGTGCCCCTGAGCTCCTTTCTTCAACTCGCTTTCTTGTGAGCTGGCCGCAACACCGCAGGATTGCTTCAGGCCCTAATCTTGGTCTGGCACGGCCCGCTGAACCTTTGGTTAATTCCTCTTCCTGGTGGGAAATGAGAGTTAAATTTGCCCGTCCAGACACCTCCAGCTAGTCTTTCATTGGTTCTCCCTATTCCTGTTCATCTTCCGCAGAAATTGCAAACTGGGCCAAACGGAGGTTAAAGGCACTAACTCTCCAAGTCGGGAGAGTGTTAGTAAAGCGTCTGGAATGTTGCACCCGAGTACCAGGGGACGAGAACTGACACATATTGGAACACGTCTCCCGATCACATGGTTGATCATACTCTGGGTTCCACATGCATGCTTTAGCTGAAGGAAGAATCCCTTAAACGTGGAGAGTTGAGACCCGTGGAATGGGTACCATGCAATATGACTTCAAAGGGTCTTCATTTGCTCACCGAACTTCTCCAATCCTATCACTGCTGCGTTTATGCCCCTGTACACACACTTGATTCTCTTTTGGAGACATAGCAATCCATAGGTTTTAAGATACTTTCTAGTCAGCTACATTCTTAGGAGTTTAATATGTAGTGTTGTGTCCATTTCGTTGAGCAAGGAGTAGCTCTTGTCTATTACATATTTGGCATAAGGAACTTTATCTGTGCTCATTTCAATCTCTGGTTTTATCCAGCACCCCAACTCACCTTTCCCCTTAAGCAAGCATAAGTTGGGTTTCTAAATTTGAGACCCTGTTCTCTTTTGTAATCCAGTTCCTGTGTAGCCAAGTTTACATTCCGTGTATTAGTGATATCTTATGATGCTTCTTTTTCTTGTGACTTATTTCAGATAGAATCATCATACCTGAATCCACTCATTATGCTGCTATGGGCCTGATGACATAGATTTCTTTGCTGAGTGATATTGTATTGTACGTAAGTACCACAACTTCTTTATCCATTTTTCACTTTCTGCGATATTGAACTTGTCCCGTAAACGAGGTTCTTGTAAACAGAGCTTTCCCAAACTTTGGGGTGGCTGTGTCTTTTTGATTTTAATTTCCCTAAGCTATAGGACCATCAGTGGAAGTGCCCTAGGCTCTGTTGCTTTGTTTCTTAGATGTTTCAGGAAACACCATACACTTCTCCCAAGTGGCTGTTGGCAATTTACATCCCGCCCATCAGCATAACAAGGCTCCCAGTTCTCCATGGCCTGTCTTGACTTTCTGGATTTTACACTTTTTTCAGATGGCTCTTTTGACTGGGGGGAAGTGAGACTTCATTGTAGTGCAGATTTCCTTTGCAAGCTTGCTTGGTTGGCCAAAAAGGGCATATGCGTTTTTTCCTGAATATATTCAGGAAAAAACGCATACGCCCTTTTTGGCCAAGTGCATCATTGTCAACGTTCTGACTCTTTTCCTATGCCTTAAGTGCAATTCCAGTCTACCTCCTGAAATCGGTTTCCTGCAATTCTGCCCCGCTTTCAAGTCCTCTTGGCAGCCTTACTTCAGTATATTTTTGGACGATAGCTGTCATTTATAACTCTGCAGGTTTGTGAATTACATTGCCCCTGAGCTCCTTTCTTCAACTCGCTTTCTTGTGAGCTGGCCGCAACACCGCAGGATTGCTTCAGGCCCTAATCTGGTTCCAGCACGGCACGCTGAGCCTTTGGTTAATTCCTCTTCCTGGTGGGAAATGAGAGTTAAATTTGCCCGTCCAGACACCTCCAGCTAGTCTCTCATTGGTTCTCCCTATTCCTGTTCATCTTCCGCAGAAATTGCAAACTAGCCCAACAGGAGGTTAAAGGCACTGACTCTCCAAGTCGGGAGAGTGTTAGTAAAGTGTCTGGAATGTTGCACCCGAGTACCAGGGGACGAGAACTGAGACATATTTGAACAAGTCTCCCGATCACATGGTTGATCATACTGTGGGATCCACATGCATGCTTTAGCTGAAGGAAGAATCCCTTAAACCTGGAGAGTTGAGACCCGTGGAATGGGTACCATGCAATATGACTTCAAAGGGTCTTCATTTGCTCACCGAACCTCTTCAATCCTATCACTGCTGCGTTTATGCCCCTGTACACACGCTTGATTCTCTTTCGGAGACATAGCAATCCATAGGTTTTAAGATACTTACTAGTCAGGTACATACTTAGGCGTTTAATATGGGGTGTTGAGTCCATTTCGTTCAGCAAAGAGTAGCTATTGACTATTACATATTTGGCTTGAGGAACTATATCTGTGCTCATTTCAATCTCTGGTTTTATGCAGCAACCCAACTCACCTTTCCCCTTAAGCAAGCATAAGTTGGTTTTCTAAATTTGAGACCCTGTTCTGTTTTGTAATCCAGTTCCTCTGTAGCCAAGTTTACATTCCGTGTATTAGTGATATCTTATGATGTTTCTTTTTCTGTGTGACTTATTTCAGTTAGAATCATCATACCTGTATCCACTCATTATGCTGCTACGGGCCTGATGAGATAGATGTCATTGCTGAGTGATATTGCATTGTACGTAAGTACCACAACTTCTTTATCCATTTTTCACTTTCTGCCATATTGAACTTGTACCGTAAACGAGGTTCTTGTAAACAGAGCCGTCCCAAACTTTGGGGTAGCTGTGTCTTTTTGATTTTAATTTCCCTAAACGACAGGACCATAAGTGGAAGTGCCCTAGGCTGTGTTGCTTTGTTTTTTAGATGTTTCCGGAAACACCATACACTTCTCCCGAGTGGCTGTTGGTAGTTTACATCCCGCCCTTCAGCATAACAAGGCTCCCAGTTCTCCATGACCTGTCCTGCCTTTCTGGATTTTACACTTTTTTCAGATGGCCCTTTTGACCGGGGGAAGTGAGACTTCATTGTAGTGCAGATTTCCTTTGCAAGCTTGGTTGGTTGGCCAAAAAGGGCGTATGCGTTTTTTCCTGAATATATTCAGGAAAAAATGCATACGCCCTTTTTGGCCAAGTGCATCATTGTGGACGTTCTGCCTCTTTTCCTATGCTTTAAATGCAATTCCAGTCTACCTCCTGATATCGGTTTCCTGCAATTCTGCCCCGCTTTCAAGTCCTCTTGGCAGCCTTACTTCACTATGTTTTTGGAGGATAGCTGTCATTTATAACTCTGCAGGTTTGTGAATTACAGTGCCCCTGAGCTCCTTTCTTCAACTCGCTTTCTTGTGAGCTGGCCGCAACACCGCAGGATTGCTTCAGGCCCTAATCTGGTTCCGGCATGGCACGCTGAGCCTTTGGTTAATTCCTCTTCCTGGTGGGAAATGAGAGTTAAATTTGCCCGTCCAGACACCTCCAGCTAGTCTCTCATTGGTTCTCCCTATTCCTGTTCATCTTCCGCAGAGATTGCAAACTGGGCCAAACAGGAGGTTAAAGGCAGTGACTCTCCAAGTCGGGAGAGTGTTAGTAAAGCGTCTGGAATGTTGCACCCGAGTACCAGGGGTCAAAAACAGAGACATATTTGAACACGTCTCCCGATCACACGGTTGATCATACTCTAGGTTCCACATGCATGTTTTAGCTGAAGGAAGAATCCCTTAAACCTGAAGAGTTGAGACCCGTGGAATGGGTACCATGCAATATGACTTCAAAGGGTCTTCATTTGCTCACCGAACCTCTCCAATCCTATCACTGCTGCGTTTATGCCCCTGGACACATGCTTGTTTCTCTTTCGGAGACATAGCAATCCATAGGTTTTAAGATACTTACTAGTCAGATACATTCTTAGGTGTTTAATATGTGGTGCTGAGTCCATTTCGTTGAGCAAGGAGTAGCTCTTTTCTATTACATAATTGGCTTAAGGAACTTTATCTGTGCTCATTTCAATCTCTGGTTTTATGCAGCACCCCAACTCACCTTTCCCCTTAAGCAAGCATAAATTGGTTTTCTAAATTTGAGACCCTCTTCTGTTTTGTAATCCAGTTCCTGTGTAGCCAAGTTTACATTCCGTGTATTAGTGATATATTATGATGTTTCCTTTTCTGTGTGACTTATTTCAGTTAGAATCATCATACCTGAATCCACTCTATGCTGCTACGGGCCTGATGACATAGATTTCATTGCTGAGTGATATTGCATTGTACGTAAGTACCACAACTTCTTTATCCATTTCTCACTTTCTGCGATATTGAACTTGTACCATAAACGAGGTGCTTGTAAACAGAGCCGTCCCAAACTTTGGGGTGGCTGTGTCTTTTTCATTTTAATTTCCCTAAGCTATAGGACCATAAGTGGATGTGCCCTAGGCTCTGTTGCTTTGTTTTTTAGATGTTTCAGGAAACACCATACACTTCTCCCTAGTGGCTGTTGGCAATTTACATCCCGCCCATCAGCATAACAAGGCTCCCAGTTCTCCATGGCCTGTCCTGCCTTTCTGGATTTTACACTTTTTTCAGATGGCCCTTTTGACCGGGGGGAAGTGAGACTTCATTGTAGTGCAGATTTCCTTTGCAAGCTTGCTTGGTTGGCCAAAAAGGGCGTATGCGATTTTTCCTGAATATATTCAGGAAAAAACGCATACGCCCTTTTTGGAAAAGTGCATCATTGTCGACGTTCTGCCTCCTTTCTTATGCTTTAAATGCAATTCCAGTCTACCTCCTGAAATCGGTTTCCTGCAATTCTGCCCCACTTTCAAGTCCTCTTGGCAGCCTTACTTCAGTATATTTTTGGACGATAGCTGTCATTTATAACTCTGCAGGTTTGTGAATTACAGTGCCCCTGAGCTCCTTTCTTCAACTCTCTTTCTTGTGAGCCGGCCGCAACACCAAATGATTGCTTTAGACCCTAATCTGCGTCCGGCATGGCACGCTGAGCCTTTGGTTAATTCCTCTTCCTGGTGGGAAATGAGAGTTAAATTTGCCCGTCCACACACCTCCAGCTAGTCTCTCATTGGTCCTCCCTATTCCTGTTCATCTTCCGCAGAAATTGCAAACTGGGCCAAACAGGAGCTTAAAGGCACTGACTCTCCAAGTCGGGAGAGTGTTAGTTAAGCGTCTTGAATGTTTCACCCGAGTACCAGGAGACGAAAACTGAGACATATTGGAACACGTCTCCCGATCACACGGTTGATCATACTCTGGGTTCCACATGCATGTTTTAGCTGAAGGAAGAATCCCTTAAACGTGGAGAGTTGAGACCCGTGGAATGGGTACCATGCAATATGACTCCAAAGGGTCTTCATTTTCTCACCGAACCTCTCCTATCCTATCACTGCTGCGTTTATGCCCCTGTACACATGCTTGATTCTCTTTCAGAGACATAGCGATCCATATGTTTTAAGATACTTACTAGTCAGGTACATTCTTAGGCGTTTAATATGGGGTTTCAGTCCATTTCGTTGAGCAAGGAGTAGCTCTTGTCTATTCCATTTTTGGCTTAAGGAACTTTATCTGTGCTCATTTCAATCTCTGGTTTTATGCAGCACCCCAACTCACCTTTCCCCTTAAGCAAGCATAAGTTGTTTTTCTAAATTTGAGACCCTGTTCTGTTTTGTAATTCAGTTCCTGTGTAGCCAAGTTTACATTCCGTGTATTAGTGATATCTTATGATTTTTCTTTTTCTGTGTGATTTATTTCAGTTAGAATCATCATACCTGAATCCACTCATTATGCTGCTACGGACCTGATGACATAGATTTCATTGCTGAGTGATGTTACCTTGTACGTAAGTACCACAACTTCTTTATCCATTTTTCGCTTTCTGCGATATTGAACTTGTACCATAAACGAGGTTCTTGTAAACAGAGCCGTCCCAAACTTTGGGGTGGCTGTGTCTTTTTGATTTTAATTTCCCTAAGCTATAGGACCATAAGTGGAATTGACCTAGGCTCTGTTGCTTTGTTTTTTAGATGTTTCAGGAAACACCATACACTTCTCCCGAGTGGCTGTTGGCAATTTACATCCCGCCCATCAGCATAACAAGGCTCCCAGTTCTCCATGGCCTGTCCTGCCTTTCTGGATTTTACACTTTTTTCTGATTACCCTTTTGACCAGAGGGAAGTGAGACTTCATTGTAGTGCAGATTTCCTTTGCAAGCTTGCTTGGTTGGCCAAAAAGGGCGTATACGTTTTTTCCTGAATATATTCAGGAAAAAACGCATACGCCCTTTTTGGCCAAGTACATCATTGTCGACGTTCTGCCTCTTTTCCTATGCTTTAAATGCAATTCCAGTCTACATCCTGATATCGGTTTCCTGCAATTCTGCCCCACTTTCAAGTCCTCTTGGCAGCCTTACTTCAGTATATTTTTGGACGATAGCTGTCATTTATAACTCTGCAGGTTTTTGAATTACAGTGCCCCTGAGCTCCTTTCTTCAACTCGCTTTCTTGTGAGCTGGCCGCAACACCGCAGGATTGCTTCAGGCCCTAATCTTGGTCTGGCACGGCCCGCTGAACCTTTGGTTAATTCCTCTTCCTGGTGGGAAATGAGAGTTAAATTTGCCCGTCCAGACACCTCCAGCTAGTCTTTCATTGGTTCTCCCTATTCCTGTTCATCTTCCGCAGAAATTGCAAACTGGGCCAAACGGAGGTTAAAGGCACTAACTCTCCAAGTCGGGAGAGTGTTAGTAAAGCGTCTGGAATGTTGCACCCGAGTACCAGGGGACGAGAACTGACACATATTGGAACACGTCTCCCGATCACATGGTTGATCATACTCTGGGTTCCACATGCATGCTTTAGCTGAAGGAAGAATCCCTTCAACGTGGAGAGTTGAGACCCGTGGAATGGGTACCATGCAATATGACTTCAAAGGGTCTTCATTTGCTCACCGAACTTCTCCAATCCTATCACTGCTGCGTTTATGCCCCTGTACACACTTGATTCTCTTTTGGAGACATAGCAATCCATAGGTTTTAAGATACTTTCTAGTCAGCTACATTCTTAGGAGTTTAATATGTAGTGTTGTGTCCATTTCGTTGAGCAAGGAGTAGCTCTTGTCTATTACATATTTGGCATAAGGAACTTTATCTGTGCTCATTTCAATCTCTGGTTTTATCCAGCACCCCAACTCACCTTTCCCCTTAAGCAAGCATAAGTTGGGTTTCTAAATTTGAGACCCTGTTCTCTTTTGTAATCCAGTTCCTGTGTAGCCAAGTTTACATTCCGTGTATTAGTGATATCTTATGATGCTTCTTTTTCTTGTGACTTATTTCAGATAGAATCATCATACCTGAATCCACTCATTATGCTGCTATGGGCCTGATGACATAGATTTCTTTGCTGAGTGATATTGTATTGTACGTAAGTACCACAACTTCTTTATCCATTTTTCACTTTCTGCGATATTGAACTTGTCCCGTAAACGAGGTTCTTGTAAACAGAGCTTTCCCAAACTTTGGGGTGGCTGTGTCTTTTTGATTTTAATTTCCCTAAGCTATAGGACCATCAGTGGAAGTGCCCTAGGCTCTGTTGCTTTGTTTCTTAGATGTTTCAGGAAACACCATACACTTCTCCCAAGTGGCTGTTGGCAATTTACATCCCGCCCATCAGCATAACAAGGCTCCCAGTTCTCCATGGCCTGTCTTGACTTTCTGGATTTTACACTTTTTTCAGATGGCTCTTTTGACTGGGGGGAAGTGAGACTTCATTGTAGTGCAGATTTCCTTTGCAAGCTTGCTTGGTTGGCCAAAAAGGGCATATGCGTTTTTTCCTGAATATATTCAGGAAAAAACGCATACGCCCTTTTTGGCCAAGTGCATCA
The DNA here is from genome assembly GCF_937001465.1 of Orcinus orca. Classification (NCBI taxonomy): domain Eukaryota; kingdom Metazoa; phylum Chordata; class Mammalia; order Artiodactyla; family Delphinidae; genus Orcinus; species Orcinus orca. The sequence goes on along the minus strand of NW_026043813.1, from coordinate 67,176 downwards.
TTGTCAACGTTCTGACTCTTTTCCTATGCCTTAAGTGCAATTCCAGTCTACCTCCTGAAATCGGTTTCCTGCAATTCTGCCCCGCTTTCAAGTCCTCTTGGCAGCCTTACTTCAGTATATTTTTGGACGATAGCTGTCATTTATAACTCTGCAGGTTTGTGAATTACATTGCCCCTGAGCTCCTTTCTTCAACTCGCTTTCTTGTGAGCTGGCCGCAACACCGCAGGATTGCTTCAGGCCCTAATCTGGTTCCAGCACGGCACGCTGAGCCTTTGGTTAATTCCTCTTCCTGGTGGGAAATGAGAGTTAAATTTGCCCGTCCAGACACCTCCAGCTAGTCTCTCATTGGTTCTCCCTATTCCTGTTCATCTTCCGCAGAAATTGCAAACTAGCCCAACAGGAGGTTAAAGGCACTGACTCTCCAAGTCGGGAGAGTGTTAGTAAAGTGTCTGGAATGTTGCACCCGAGTACCAGGGGACGAGAACTGAGACATATTTGAACAAGTCTCCCGATCACACGGTTGATCATACTGTGGGATCCACATGCATGCTTTAGCTGAAGGAAGAATCCCTTAAACCTGGAGAGTTGAGACCCGTGGAATGGGTACCATGCAATATGACTTCAAAGGGTCTTCATTTGCTCACCGAACCTCTTCAATCCTATCACTGCTGCGTTTATGCCCCTGTACACACGCTTGATTCTCTTTCGGAGACATAGCAATCCATAGGTTTTAAGATACTTACTAGTCAGGTACATACTTAGGCGTTTAATATGGGGTGTTGAGTCCATTTCGTTCAGCAAAGAGTAGCTATTGACTATTACATATTTGGCTTGAGGAACTATATCTGTGCTCATTTCAATCTCTGGTTTTATGCAGCAACCCAACTCACCTTTCCCCTTAAGCAAGCATAAGTTGGTTTTCTAAATTTGAGACCCTGTTCTGTTTTGTAATCCAGTTCCTCTGTAGCCAAGTTTACATTCCGTGTATTAGTGATATCTTATGATGTTTCTTTTTCTGTGTGACTTATTTCAGTTAGAATCATCATACCTGTATCCACTCATTATGCTGCTACGGGCCTGATGAGATAGATGTCATTGCTGAGTGATATTGCATTGTACGTAAGTACCACAACTTCTTTATCCATTTTTCACTTTCTGCCATATTGAACTTGTACCGTAAACGAGGTTCTTGTAAACAGAGCCGTCCCAAACTTTGGGGTAGCTGTGTCTTTTTGATTTTAATTTCCCTAAACGACAGGACCATAAGTGGAAGTGCCCTAGGCTGTGTTGCTTTGTTTTTTAGATGTTTCCGGAAACACCATACAGTTCTCCCGAGTGGCTGTTGGTAGTTTACATCCCGCCCTTCAGCATAACAAGGCTCCCAGTTCTCCATGACCTGTCCTGCCTTTCTGGATTTTACACTTTTTTCAGATGGCCCTTTTGACCGGGGGAAGTGAGACTTCATTGTAGTGCAGATTTCCTTTGCAAGCTTGGTTGGTTGGCCAAAAAGGGCGTATGCGTTTTTTCCTGAATATATTCAGGAAAAAATGCATACGCCCTTTTTGGCCAAGTGCATCATTGTGGACGTTCTGCCTCTTTTCCTATGCTTTAAATGCAATTCCAGTCTACCTCCTGATATCGGTTTCCTGCAATTCTGCCCCGCTTTCAAGTCCTCTTGGCAGCCTTACTTCACTATGTTTTTGGAGGATAGCTGTCATTTATAACTCTGCAGGTTTGTGAATTACAGTGCCCCTGAGCTCCTTTCTTCAACTCGCTTTCTTGTGAGCTGGCCGCAACACCGCAGGATTGCTTCAGGCCCTAATCTGGTTCCGGCATGGCACGCTGAGCCTTTGGTTAATTCCTCTTCCTGGTGGGAAATGAGAGTTAAATTTGCCCGTCCAGACACCTCCAGCTAGTCTCTCATTGGTTCTCCCTATTCCTGTTCATCTTCCGCAGAGATTGCAAACTGGGCCAAACAGGAGGTTAAAGGCAGTGACTCTCCAAGTCGGGAGAGTGTTAGTAAAGCGTCTGGAATGTTGCACCCGAGTACCAGGGGTCAAAAACTGAGACATATTTGAACACGTCTCCCGATCACACGGTTGATCATACTCTAGGTTCCACATGCATGTTTTAGCTGAAGGAAGAATCCCTTAAACCTGAAGAGTTGAGACCCGTGGAATGGGTACCATGCAATATGACTTCAAAGGGTCTTCATTTGCTCACCGAACCTCTCCAATCCTGTCACTGCTGCGTTTATGCCCCTGGACACATGCTTGTTTCTCTTTCGGAGACATAGCAATCCATAGGTTTTAAGATACTTACTAGTCAGATACATTCTTAGGTGTTTAATATGTGGTGCTGAGTCCATTTCGTTGAGCAAGGAGTAGCTCTTGTCTATTACATAATTGGCTTAAGGAACTTTATCTGTGCTCATTTCAATCTCTGGTTTTATGCAGCACCCCAACTCACCTTTCCCCTTAAGCAAGCATAAATTGGTTTTCTAAATTTGAGACCCTCTTCTGTTTTGTAATCCAGTTCCTGTGTAGCCAAGTTTACATTCCGTGTATTAGTGATATATTATGATGTTTCCTTTTCTGTGTGACTTATTTCAGTTAGAATCATCATACCTGAATCCACTCTATGCTGCTACGGGCCTGATGACATAGATTTCATTGCTGAGTGATATTGCATTGTACGTAAGTACCACAACTTCTTTATCCATTTCTCACTTTCTGCGATATTGAACTTGTACCATAAACGAGGTGCTTGTAAACAGAGCCGTCCCAAACTTTGGGGTGGCTGTGTCTTTTTCATTTTAATTTCCCTAAGCTATAGGACTATAAGTGGAAGTGCCCTAGGCTCTGTTGCTTTGTTTTAAATGTTCCAGGAAACACCATACACTTCTCCTGAGTGGCTGTTGGCAATTTACATCCCGCCCATCAGCATAACAAGGCTCCCAGTTCTCCATGGCCTGTCCTGCCTTTCTGGATTTTACACTTTTTTCAGATGGCCCTTTTGACTGGGGGGAAGTGAGACTTCATTGTAGTGCAGATTTCCTTTGCAAGCTTGCTTGGTTGGCCAAAAAGGGCGTATGCGATTTTTCCTGAATATATTCAGGAAAAAACGCATACGCCCTTTTTGGAAAAGTGCATCATTGTCGACGTTCTGCCTCCTTTCTTATGCTTTAAATGCAATTCCAGTCTACCTCCTGAAATCGGTTTCCTGCAATTCTGCCCCGCTTTCAAGTCCTCTTGGCAGCCTTACTTCAGTATATTTTTGGACGATAGCTGTCATTTATAACTCTGCAGGTTTGTGAATTACAGTGCCCCTGAGCTCCTTTCTTCAACTCTCTTTCTTGTGAGCCGGCCGCAACACCAAATGATTGCTTTAGACCCTAATCTGCGTCCGGCATGGCACGCTGAGCCTTTGGTTAATTCCTCTTCCTGGTGGGAAATGAGAGTTAAATTTGCCCGTCCACACACCTCCAGCTAGTCTCTCATTGGTCCTCCCTATTCCTGTTCATCTTCCGCAGAAATTGCAAACTGGGCCAAACAGGAGCTTAAAGGCACTGACTCTCCAAGTCGGGAGAGTGTTAGTTAAGCGTCTTGAATGTTTCACCCGAGTACCAGGAGACGAAAACTGAGACATATTGGAACACGTCTCCCGATCACACGGTTGATCATACTCTGGGTTCCACATGCATGTTTTAGCTGAAGGAAGAATCCCTTAAACGTGGAGAGTTGAGACCCGTGGAATGGGTACCATGCAATATGACTCCAAAGGGTCTTCATTTTCTCACCGAACCTCTCCTATCCTATCACTGCTGCGTTTATGCCCCTGTACACATGCTTGATTCTCTTTCAGAGACATAGCGATCCATATGTTTTAAGATACTTACTAGTCAGGTACATTCTTAGGCGTTTAATATGGGGTTTCAGTCCATTTCGTTGAGCAAGGAGTAGCTCTTGTCTATTCCATTTTTGGCTTAAGGAACTTTATCTGTGCTCATTTCAATCTCTGGTTTTATGCAGCACCCCAACTCACCTTTCCCCTTAAGCAAGCATAAGTTGGTTTTCTAAATTTGAGACCCTGTTGTGTTTTGTAATTCAGTTCCTGTGTAGCCAAGTTTACATTCCGTGTATTAGTGATATCTTATGATGTTTCTTTTTCTGTGTGACTTATTTCAGTTAGAATCATCATACCTGAATCCACTCATTATGCTGCTACGGGCCTGATGACATAGATTTCATTGCTGAGTGATATTGCATAGGACATAAGTACCACAATGTCTTTATCCATTTTTTGCTTTCTGCGATATTGAACTTGTACTGTAAACGAGGTTCTTGTAAACACAGCCGTCCCAAACGTTGGGGTGGCTGTGTCTTTGTGATTTTAATTTCCCTAAGCTATAGGACCATAAGTGGAAGTGCCCTAGGCTCTGTTGCTTTGTTTCTTAGATGTTTCAGGTAACACCATACACTTCTCCCAAGTGGCTGTTGGCAATTTACATCCCGCCCATCAGCATAACAAGGCTCCCAGTTCTCCATGGCCTGTCCTGCCTTTCTGGATTTTACACTTTTTTCAGATGGCCCTTTTGACCGGGGGGAAGTGAGACTTCATTGTAGTGCAGATTTCCTTTGCAAGCTTGCTTGGTTGGCCAAAAAGGGCGTATGCGTTTTTTCATGATCATATTCAGGAAATAACGCATACGCACTTTTTGGCCAAGTGCATCATTGTCGACGTTCTGCCTCTTTTCCTATGCTTTAAATGCAATTCCAGTCTACCTCCTGAAATCGGTTTCCTGCAATTCTGCCCCGCTTTCAAATCCTCTTGGCAGCCTTACTTCAGTATATTTTTGGACGATAGCTGTCATTTATAACTCTGCAGGTTTGTGAATTACGGTGCCCCTGAGCTCCTTTCTTCAACTCGCTTTCTTGTGAGATGGCCGCAACACTGCAGGATTTCTTCTGGCCCTAATCTGGTTCCGGCATGGCACGCTGAGCCTTTGGTTAATTCCTCTTCCTGGTGGGAAATGAGAGTTAAATTTGCCCATCCAGACACCTCCAGCTAGTCTCTCATTTGTTCTCCCTTTTCCTGTTCATCTTCCTCAGAAATTGCAAACTGGGCCAAACAGGAGGTTAAAGGCACTGACTCTCCAAGTCGGGAGAGTGTTAGTAAAGCGTCTGGAATGTTGCACCCGAGTACCAGGGGACGAGAACTGAGACATATTGGAACACGTCTCCCGATCACATGGTAGATCATACTCTGGGTTCCACATGCATGTTTTAGCTGAAGGAAGAATCCCTTAAACCTGGAGAGTTGAGACCTGTGGAATGGGTACCATGCAATATGACTTCAAACGGTCTTCATTTGCTCACCGAACCTCTCCAATCCTATCACTGCTGCGTTTATGCCCCTGTACACACGCTTCACTCTCTTTCAGAGACATTGCAATACATAGGTTTTAAGATACTTACTAGTCAGGTACATTCTTAGGCGTTTAATATGGGGTGTTGAGTCCATTTCGTTGAGCAAGGTGTAGCTCTTGTCTATTCCATATTTGGCTTAAGGAACTTTATCTGTGCTCATTTCAATCTCTGGTTTTATGCAGCACCCCAAATCACCTTTCCCCTTAAGCAAGCATAAGTTGGTTTTCTACATTTCAGACCCCTCCTGTTTTGTAATCCAGTTCCTGTGTAGCCAAGTTTACATTCCGTGTATTAGTGATATCTTATGATGTTTTTTTTTCTGTGTGACTTATTTCAGATAGAATCATCATACCTGAATCCACTCATTATGCTGCTATGGGCCTGATGACATAGATTTCTTTGCTGAGTGATATTGTATTGTACGTAAGTACCACAACTTCTTTATCCATTTTTCACTTTCTGCGATATTGAACTTGTCCCGTAAACGAGGTTCTTGTAAACAGAGCTTTCCCAAACTTTGGGGTGGCTGTGTCTTTTTGATTTTAATTTCCCTAAGCTATAGGACCATCAGTGGAAGTGCCCTAGGCTCTGTTGCTTTGTTTCTTAGATGTTTCAGGAAACACCATACACTTCTCCCAAGTGGCTGTTGGCAATTTACATCCCGCCCATCAGCATAACAAGGCTCCCAGTTCTCCATGGCCTGTCTTGACTTTCTGGATTTTACACTTTTTTCAGATGGCTCTTTTGACTGGGGGGAAGTGAGACTTCATTGTAGTGCAGATTTCCTTTGCAAGCTTGCTTGGTTGGCCAAAAAGGGCATATGCGTTTTTTCCTGAATATATTCAGGAAAAAACGCATACGCCCTTTTTGGCCAAGTGCATCATTGTCAACGTTCTGACTCTTTTCCTATGCCTTAAGTGCAATTCCAGTCTACCTCCTGAAATCGGTTTCCTGCAATTCTGCCCCGCTTTCAAGTCCTCTTGGCAGCCTTACTTCAGTATATTTTTGGACGATAGCTGTCATTTATAACTCTGCAGGTTTGTGAATTACATTGCCCCTGAGCTCCTTTCTTCAACTCGCTTTCTTGTGAGCTGGCCGCAACACCGCAGGATTGCTTCAGGCCCTAATCTGGTTCCAGCACGGCACGCTGAGCCTTTGGTTAATTCCTCTTCCTGGTGGGAAATGAGAGTTAAATTTGCCCGTCCAGACACCTCCAGCTAGTCTCTCATTGGTTCTCCCTATTCCTGTTCATCTTCCGCAGAAATTGCAAACTAGCCCAACAGGAGGTTAAAGGCACTGACTCTCCAAGTCGGGAGAGTGTTAGTAAAGTGTCTGGAATGTTGCACCCGAGTACCAGGGGACGAGAACTGAGACATATTTGAACAAGTCTCCCGATCACACGGTTGATCATACTGTGGGATCCACATGCATGCTTTAGCTGAAGGAAGAATCCCTTAAACCTGGAGAGTTGAGACCCGTGGAATGGGTACCATGCAATATGACTTCAAAGGGTCTTCATTTGCTCACCGAACCTCTTCAATCCTATCACTGCTGCGTTTATGCCCCTGTACACACGCTTGATTCTCTTTCGGAGACATAGCAATCCATAGGTTTTAAGATACTTACTAGTCAGGTACATACTTAGGCGTTTAATATGGGGTGTTGAGTCCATTTCGTTCAGCAAAGAGTAGCTATTGACTATTACATATTTGGCTTGAGGAACTATATCTGTGCTCATTTCAATCTCTGGTTTTATGCAGCAACCCAACTCACCTTTCCCCTTAAGCAAGCATAAGTTGGTTTTCTAAATTTGAGACCCTGTTCTGTTTTGTAATCCAGTTCCTCTGTAGCCAAGTTTACATTCCGTGTATTAGTGATATCTTATGATGTTTCTTTTTCTGTGTGACTTATTTCAGTTAGAATCATCATACCTGTATCCACTCATTATGCTGCTACGGGCCTGATGAGATAGATGTCATTGCTGAGTGATATTGCATTGTACGTAAGTACCACAACTTCTTTATCCATTTTTCACTTTCTGCCATATTGAACTTGTACCGTAAACGAGGTTCTTGTAAACAGAGCCGTCCCAAACTTTGGGGTAGCTGTGTCTTTTTGATTTTAATTTCCCTAAACGACAGGACCATAAGTGGAAGTGCCCTAGGCTGTGTTGCTTTGTTTTTTAGATGTTTCCGGAAACACCATACACTTCTCCCGAGTGGCTGTTGGTAGTTTACATCCCGCCCTTCAGCATAACAAGGCTCCCAGTTCTCCATGACCTGTCCTGCCTTTCTGGATTTTACACTTTTTTCAGATGGCCCTTTTGACCGGGGGAAGTGAGACTTCATTGTAGTGCAGATTTCCTTTGCAAGCTTGGTTGGTTGGCCAAAAAGGGCGTATGCGTTTTTTCCTGAATATATTCAGGAAAAAATGCATACGCCCTTTTTGGCCAAGTGCATCATTGTGGACGTTCTGCCTCTTTTCCTATGCTTTAAATGCAATTCCAGTCTACCTCCTGATATCGGTTTCCTGCAATTCTGCCCCGCTTTCAAGTCCTCTTGGCAGCCTTACTTCACTATGTTTTTGGAGGATAGCTGTCATTTATAACTCTGCAGGTTTGTGAATTACAGTGCCCCTGAGCTCCTTTCTTCAACTCGCTTTCTTGTGAGCTGGCCGCAACACCGCAGGATTGCTTCAGGCCCTAATCTGGTTCCGGCATGGCACGCTGAGCCTTTGGTTAATTCCTCTTCCTGGTGGGAAATGAGAGTTAAATTTGCCCGTCCAGACACCTCCAGCTAGTCTCTCATTGGTTCTCCCTATTCCTGTTCATCTTCCGCAGAGATTGCAAACTGGGCCAAACAGGAGGTTAAAGGCAGTGACTCTCCAAGTCGGGAGAGTGTTAGTAAAGCGTCTGGAATGTTGCACCCGAGTACCAGGGGTCAAAAACTGAGACATATTTGAACACGTCTCCCGATCACACGGTTGATCATACTCTAGGTTCCACATGCATGTTTTAGCTGAAGGAAGAATCCCTTAAACCTGAAGAGTTGAGACCCGTGGAATGGGTACCATGCAATATGACTTCAAAGGGTCTTCATTTGCTCACCGAACCTCTCCAATCCTATCACTGCTGCGTTTATGCCCCTGGACACATGCTTGTTTCTCTTTCGGAGACATAGCAATCCATAGGTTTTAAGATACTTACTAGTCAGATACATTCTTAGGTGTTTAATATGTGGTGCTGAGTCCATTTCGTTGAGCAAGGAGTAGCTCTTGTCTATTACATAATTGGCTTAAGGAACTTTATCTGTGCTCATTTCAATCTCTGGTTTTATGCAGCACCCCAACTCACCTTTCCCCTTAAGCAAGCATAAATTGGTTTTCTAAATTTGAGACCCTCTTCTGTTTTGTAATCCAGTTCCTGTGTAGCCAAGTTTACATTCCGTGTATTAGTGATATATTATGATGTTTCCTTTTCTGTGTGACTTATTTCAGTTAGAATCATCATACCTGAATCCACTCTATGCTGCTACGGGCCTGATGACATAGATTTCATTGCTGAGTGATATTGCATTGTACGTAAGTACCACAACTTCTTTATCCATTTCTCACTTTCTGCGATATTGAACTTGTACCATAAACGAGGTGCTTGTAAACAGAGCCGTCCCAAACTTTGGGGTGGCTGTGTCTTTTTCATTTTAATTTCCCTAAGCTATAGGACTATAAGTGGAAGTGCCCTAGGCTCTGTTGCTTTGTTTTAAATGTTCCAGGAAACACCATACACTTCTCCTGAGTGGCTGTTGGCAATTTACATCCCGCCCATCAGCATAACAAGGCTCCCAGTTCTCCATGGCCTGTCCTGCCTTTCTGGATTTTACACTTTTTTCAGATGGCCCTTTTGACTGGGGGGAAGTGAGACTTCATTGTAGTGCAGATTTCCTTTGCAAGCTTGCTTGGTTGGCCAAAAAGGGCGTATGCGATTTTTCCTGAATATATTCAGGAAAAAACGCATACGCCCTTTTTGGAAAAGTGCATCATTGTCGACGTTCTGCCTCCTTTCTTATGCTTTAAATGCAATTCCAGTCTACCTCCTGAAATCGGTTTCCTGCAATTCTGCCCCGCTTTCAAGTCCTCTTGGCAGCCTTACTTCAGTATATTTTTGGACGATAGCTGTCATTTATAACTCTGCAGGTTTGTGAATTACAGTGCCCCTGAGCTCCTTTCTTCAACTCTCTTTCTTGTGAGCCGGCCGCAACACCAAATGATTGCTTTAGACCCTAATCTGCGTCCGGCATGGCACGCTGAGCCTTTGGTTAATTCCTCTTCCTGGTGGGAAATGAGAGTTAAATTTGCCCGTCCACACACCTCCAGCTAGTCTCTCATTGGTCCTCCCTATTCCTGTTCATCTTCCGCAGAAATTGCAAACTGGGCCAAACAGGAGCTTAAAGGCACTGACTCTCCAAGTCGGGAGAGTGTTAGTTAAGCGTCTTGAATGTTTCACCCGAGTACCAGGAGACGAAAACTGAGACATATTGGAACACGTCTCCCGATCACACGGTTGATCATACTCTGGGTTCCACATGCATGTTTTAGCTGAAGGAAGAATCCCTTAAACGTGGAGAGTTGAGACCCGTGGAATGGGTACCATGCAATATGACTCCAAAGGGTCTTCATTTTCTCACCGAACCTCTCCTATCCTATCACTGCTGCGTTTATGCCCCTGTACACATGCTTGATTCTCTTTCAGAGACATAGCGATCCATATGTTTTAAGATACTTACTAGTCAGGTACATTCTTAGGTGTTTAATATGGGGTTTCAGTCCATTTCGTTGAGCAAGGAGTAGCTCTTGTCTATTCCATTTTTGGCTTAAGGAACTTTATCTGTGCTCATTTCAATCTCTGGTTTTATGCAGCACCCCAACTCACCTTTCCCCTTAAGCAAGCATAAGTTGGTTTTCTAAATTTGAGACCCTGTTGTGTTTTGTAATTCAGTTCCTGTGTAGCCAAGTTTACATTCCGTGTATTAGTGATATCTTATGATGTTTCTTTTTCTGTGTGACTTATTTCAGTTAGAATCATCATACCTGAATCCACTCATTATGCTGCTACGGGCCTGATGACATAGATTTCATTGCTGAGTGATATTGCATAGGACATAAGTACCACAATGTCTTTATCCATTTTTTGCTTTCTGCGATATTGAACTTGTACTGTAAACGAGGTTCTTGTAAACACAGCCGTCCCAAACGTTGGGGTGGCTGTGTCTTTGTGATTTTAATTTCCCTAAGCTATAGGACCATAAGTGGAAGTGCCCTAGGCTCTGTTGCTTTGTTTCTTAGATGTTTCAGGTAACACCATACACTTCTCCCAAGTGGCTGTTGGCAATTTACATCCCGCCCATCAGCATAACAAGGCTCCCAGTTCTCCATGGCCTGTCCTGCCTTTCTGGATTTTACACTTTTTTCAGATGGCCCTTTTGACCGGGGGGAAGTGAGACTTCATTGTAGTGCAGATTTCCTTTGCAAGCTTGCTTGGTTGGCCAAAAAGGGCGTATGCGTTTTTTCATGATCATATTCAGGAAATAACGCATACGCACTTTTTGGCCAAGTGCATCATTGTCGACGTTCTGCCTCTTTTCCTATGCTTTAAATGCAATTCCAGTCTACCTCCTGAAATCGGTTTCCTGCAATTCTGCCCCGCTTTCAAATCCTCTTGGCAGCCTTACTTCAGTATATTTTTGGACGATAGCTGTCATTTATAACTCTGCAGGTTTGTGAATTACGGTGCCCCTGAGCTCCTTTCTTCAACTCGCTTTCTTGTGAGATGGCCGCAACACTGCAGGATTTCTTCTGGCCCTAATCTGGTTCCGGCATGGCACGCTGAGCCTTTGGTTAATTCCTCTTCCTGGTGGGAAATGAGAGTTAAATTTGCCCATCCAGACACCTCCAGCTAGTCTCTCATTTGTTCTCCCTTTTCCTGTTCATCTTCCTCAGAAATTGCAAACTGGGCCAAACAGGAGGTTAAAGGCACTGACTCTCCAAGTCGGGAGAGTGTTAGTAAAGCGTCTGGAATGTTGCACCCGAGTACCAGGGGACGAGAACTGAGACATATTGGAACACGTCTCCCGATCACATGGTAGATCATACTCTGGGTTCCACATGCATGTTTTAGCTGAAGGAAGAATCCCTTAAACCTGGAGAGTTGAGACCTGTGGAATGGGTACCATGCAATATGACTTCAAACGGTCTTCATTTGCTCACCGAACCTCTCCAATCCTATCACTGCTGCGTTTATGCCCCTGTACACACGCTTCACTCTCTTTCAGAGACATTGCAATACATAGGTTTTAAGATACTTACTAGTCAGGTACATTCTTAGGCGTTTAATATGGGGTGTTGAGTCCATTTCGTTGAGCAAGGTGTAGCTCTTGTCTATTCCATATTTGGCTTAAGGAACTTTATCTGTGCTCATTTCAATCTCTGGTTTTATGCAGCACCCCAAATCACCTTTCCCCTTAAGCAAGCATAAGTTGGTTTTCTACATTTCAGACCCCGTTCTGTTTTGTAATCCAGTTCCTGTGTAGCCAAGTTTACATTCCGTGTATTAGTGATATCTTATGATTTTTCTTTTTCTGTGTGACTTATTTCAGTTAGAATCATCATACCTGAATCCACTCATTATGCTGCTATGGGCCTGATGACATAGATTTCATTGCTGAGTGATATTGCATTGTACGTAAGTACCACAACTTCTTTATCCATTTTTCACTTTCTGCGATATTGAACTTGTACCCTAAATGAGGTTCTTGTAAACAGAGCCGTCCCAAACATTGGGGTGGCTGTGTCTTTTTTATTTTAATTTCCCTAAGCTATAGGACCATAAGTGGAAGTGCCCTAGGCTCTGTTGCTTTGTTTTTTAGATGTTTCAGGAAACACCATACACTTCTCCAGAGTGGCTGTTGGCAATTTACATCCCGCCCATCAGCATAACAAGGCTCCCAGTTCTCAATGGCTTCAACTGCATTTCTGGATTTTACACTTTTTTCAGATGGCCCTTTTGACCGGGGGGAAGTGAGATTTCATTGTACTGCAGATTTCCTTTGCAAGCTTGCTTGGTTGGCCAAAAAGGGCGTATGCGTTTTTTCCTGAATATATTCAGGAAAAAACGCATACGCCCGTTTTGGCCAAGTGCATCATTGTCGATGTTCTGCCTCTTTTCCTATGCTATAAATGCAATTCCAGTCTACCTCCTGAAATCGGTTTCCTGCAATTCTGCGCTACTTTCAAGTCCTCTTGGCAGCCTTACTTCAGTATATTTTTGGACGATACCTGTCATTTATAAGTCTGCAGGTTTGTGAATTACAGTGTCCCTGAGCTCCTTCCTTCAACTCGCTTTCTTGTGAGCTGGCCGCAACACCGCAGGATTGCTTCAGACCCTACTCTGGTTCCGGCACGGCATGCTGAACCTTTGGTTAATTCCTCTTCCTGGTGGGAAATGAGAGTTAAATTCGCCCGTCCAGACACCTCCAGCTAGTCTCTCATTGGTTCTCCCTATTCCTGTTCATCTTCCGCAAAAGTTGCAAACTTGGCCAAACAGGAGGTTAAAGGCACTGACTCTCCAAGTCTGGAGAGTGTTAGTAAAGCGTCTGGAATGTTGCACCCGAGTACCAGGGGACGAGAACTGAGACATATTGGAACACGTCTCCCGATCACATGGTAGATCATACTCTGGGTTCCACATGCATGTTTTAGCTGAAGGAAGAATCCCTTAAACCTGAAGAGTTGAGACCCGTGGAATGGGTACCATGCAGTATGACTTCAAAGGGTCTTCATTTCCTCACTGAACCTTTCCAATCCTATCACTGCTGCGTTTATGCCCCTGTACACACACTTGATTCTCTTTTGGAGACATAGCAATCTATAGGTTTTAAGATACTTATTAGTCAGGTACATTCTTAGGCGTTTAATATGGGGTGTTGAGTCCATTTCGTTGAGCTAGGAGTAGCTCTGGTCTATTACATATTTGGCTTAAGGAACTTTATCTGTGCTCATTTCAATCTCTGGTTTTATGCAGCACCCCAACTCACCTTTCCCCTTAAGCAAGCATAAGTTGGTTTTCTAAATTTGAGACCCTGTTCTGTTTTGTAATCCAGTTCCTGTGTAGGCAAGTTTACATTCCATGTATTAGTGATATCTTATGATGTTTCTTTTTCTGTGTGACTTATTTCAGTTAGAATTATCATACCTGAATCCACTCATTATGCTGCTAAGGGCCTGATGACATAGATTTCATTGCTGAGTGATATTGCATTGTACGTAAGTACCACAACTTCTTTATCCTTTTTTCGCTTTCTGTGATATTGAACTTGTACCGTAAACGAGGTTCTTGTAAACAGAGCTTTCCCAAACTTTGGGGTGGCTGTGTCCTTTTGATTTTAATTTCCCTAAGCTATAGGACCATAAGTGGAAGTGCCCTAGGCTCTGTTGCTTTGTTTTTTAGATGTTTCAGGAAACACCATACATTTCTCCTGAGTGCCTGTTGGCAATTTACATCCCGCCCATCAGCATAATAAGGCTCCCAGTTCTCCATGGCCTGTCCTGCCTTTCTGGATTTTACACTTTTTTCAGATGGCCCTTTTGACCGGGGGGAAGTGAGATTTCATTGTAGTGCAGATTTCCTTTGCAAGCTTCCTTGGTTTGCCGAAAAGGGCATATGCTTTTTTTCCAGAAAAAACGCATACGCGCTTTTTGGCCAAGTGCATCATTGTCGACGTTCTGCCTCTTTTCCTATGCTTTAAATGCAATTCCAGTCTACCTCCTGAAATCGGTTTTGCAATTCTGCCCCGCCTTCAAGTCCTCTTGGCAGCCTTACTTCAGTATATTTTTGGATGATAGCTGTCATTTATAACTCTGCAGGTTTGTGAATTACAGTGCCCCTGAGCTTCTTTCTTCAACTCGCTTTCTTGTGAGCTGGCCGCAACACCGCTGGATTGCTTCTGGCCCTAATCTGGTTCCGGCATGGCACGCTGGGCCTTTGGTTAATTCCTCTTCCTGGTGGGAAATGAGAGTTAAATTTGCCCATCCAGACACCTCCAGCTAGTCTCTCATTTGTTCTCCCTTTTCCTGTTCATCTTCCGCAGAAATTGCAAACTGGGCCAAACAGGAGGTTAAAGGCACTGACTCTCCAAGTCGGGAGAGTGTTAGTAAAGCGTCTGGAATGTTGCACCCGAGTACCAGGGGACGAGAAGTGAGACATATTGGAACACGTCTCCCAATCACACAGTTGATCACACTCTGGGTTCCACATGCATGTTTTAGCTGAAGGAAGAATCCCTTAAACCTGGAGAGTTGAGACCCGTGGAATGGCTACCATGCAATATGACTTCAAAGGGTCTTCATTTGCTCACCGAACCTCTCCAATCCTATCACTGCTGCGTTTATGCCCCTGTACACACACTTGACACTCTTTCAGAGACATAGCAATCCATAGGTTTTAAGATACTTACTAGTCAGATACATTCTTAGGCGTTAAATATGGGGTGTTGAGTCCATTTCGTTGAGCAAGGAGTAGCTCTAGTCTACTCCATATTTGGCTTTAGGAACTTTATCTGTGCTCATTTCAATCTCTGGTTTTATGTAGCACCCCAACTCACCTATACCCTTAAGCAAGCATAAGTTGGTTTTCTAAACTTGAGACCCTGTTCTGTTTTGTAATCCAGTTCCTGAGTAGCCAAGTTTACATTCCGTGTATTAGTGATATCTTATGATGTTTCTTTTTCTGTGTGACTTATTTCAGTTAGAATCATCATACCTGAATCCACTCATTATGCTGCTACAGGCCTGATGACATAGATTTCATTGCTGAGTGATATTGCATTGTACGTAAGTACCACAACTTCTTTATCCATTTTTCGCTTTCTGCGATATTGAACTTGTACCGTAAATGAGGTTCTTGTAAACAGAGCCGTCCCAAATTTTGGAGTGGCTGTGTCTTTTTGATTTTCATTTCCCTAAGCTATAGGACCATAAGTGGAAGTGCCCTAGGGTCTGTTGCTTTGTTTTTTAGATGTTTCAGGAAACACCATACACTTCTCCCGAGCGGCTGTTGGCAATATACATCCCGCCCATCAGCATAACAAGGCTCCCAGTTCTCCATGGCCTGTCCTGCCTTTCTGGATTTTACACTTTTTTCAGATGGCCCTTTTGACCGGGGGGAAGTGAGACTTCATTGTAGTGCAGATTTCCTTTGCAAGCTTGCTTGGTTGGCCAAAAAGGGCGTATGCGTTTTTTCCTGAATATATTCAGGAAAAAACGCATACGCCCTTTTTTTCCAAGTGCATCATTGTCGACGTTCTGCCTCTTTTCCTATGCTTTAAATGCAATTCCAGTCTACCTCCTGAAATCGGTTTCCTGCAATTCTGCCCCGCTTTCAAGTCCTCTTGGCAGCCTTACTTCAGTATATTTTTGGACGATAGCTGTCATTTATAACTCTGCAGGTTTGTGATTTACAGGGCCCCTGAGCTCCTTTCTTCAACTCGCTTTCTTGTGAGCTGGCCGCAACACCGCAGGATTGCTTCAGGCCCTAATCTTGTTCTGGCACGGCACGATGAGCCTTTGGTAAATTCCTCTTCCTGGTGGGAAATGAGAGTTAAATTTGCCCGTCCAGACACCTCCAGCTAGTCTCTCATTGGTTCTCCCTATTCCTGTTCATCTTCCACAGAAATTGCAAACTGGGCCACACAGGAGGTTAAAGGCACTGACTCTCCAAGTCGGGAGAGTGTTAGTAAAGCGTCTGGAATGTTGCACCCAAGTACCAGGGGACGAGAACTGAGACATATTGGAACACGTCTCCCGATCACATGGTAGATCATACTCTGGGTTCCACATGCATGTTTTAGTTGAAGGAAGAATCCCTTAAACCTGGAGAGTTGAGACCCGTGGAATGGGTACCATGCAATATGACTTCAAACGGTCTTCATTTGCTCACCGAACCTCTCCAATCCTATCACTGCTGCGTTTATGCCCCTGTACACACACTTCACTCTCTTTCAGAGACATTGCAATACATAGGTTTTAAGATACTAGTCAGGTACCTTCTTAGGCGTTTAATATGGGGTGTTGAGTCCATTTCGTTGAGCAAGGAGTAGCTCTTGTCTATTCCATATTTGGCTTAAGGAACATTATCTGTGCTCATTTCAATCTCTGGTTTTATGCAGCACCCCAACTCACCTTTCCCCTTAAGCAAGCATAAGTTGGTTTTCTAAATTTGAGACCCTGTTCTGTTTTGTAATCCAGTTCCTGTGTAGCCAAGTTTACATTCCGTGTATTAGTGATATCTTATTATGTTTCATTTTCTTTGTGACTTATTTCAGTTAGAATCATCATACCTGAATCCACTCTATGCTGCTACGGGCCTGATGACATAGATTTCATTTCTGAGTGATATTGCATTGTACGTAAGTACCACAACTTCTTTATCCATTTTTCACTTTCTGCGATATTGAACTTGTACCGTGAAGGAGGTTCTTGTAAACAGAGCCGTTCCAAACTTTGGGATGGCTGTGTCTTTTTGATTTTAATTTCCCTAAGCTATAGGACCATAAGTGGAAGTGCCCTAGGCTCTGTTGCTTTGTTTTTTAGATGTTTTAGGAAACACCATACACTTCTCCCTAGTGGCTATTGGCAATTTACATCCCGCCCATCAGCATAACAAGGCTCCCAGTTCTCCATGGCCTGTCCTGCCTTTCTGGATTTTACACTTTTTTCAGATGGCCCTTTTGACCGGGGGGAAGTGAGACTTCATTGTAGTGCAGATTTCCATTGCAAGCTTGCTTGGTTGGCCAAAAAGGGCGTATGCGTTTTTTCCTGAATATATTCAGGAAAAAACGCATACGCCCTTTTTGGCCAAGTGCATCATTGTCGACGTACTGACTCTTTTCCTATGCTTTAAATGCAATTCCAGTCTACCTCCTGAAATCGGTTTACTGCAATTCTGCCCCGCTTTCAAGTCCTCTTGGCAGCCTTACTTCAGTATATTTTTGGATGATAGCTGTCATTTATAACTCTGCAGCTTTGTGAATTACAGTGCCCCTGAGCTCCTTTCTTCAACTCGCTTTCTTGTGAGCTGGCCGCAACACCGCAGGATTGATTCAGGCCCTAATCTGGTTCCGGCACGGCATGCTGAGCCTTTGGTTAATTCCTCTTCCTGGTGGGAAATAAGAGTTAAATTTGCCCGTCCAGACACCTCCAGCTAGTCTCTCATTGGTTCTCCCTATTTCTGTTCATCTTCCGCAGAAATTGCAAACTGGGCCAAACAGGAGGTTAAAGGCACTGACTCTCCAAGTCGGCAGAGTGTTAGTAAAGCGTCTGGAATGTTAACCCGAGTACCTGGGTTCAAGAACTGAGACATATTTGAACACGTCTCCCGATCACGCGGTTGATCATACTCTGGGTTCCACATGCATGTTTTAGCTGAAGGAAGAATCCCTTAAACCTGGAGAGTTGAGACCCGTGGAATGGGTACCATGCAATATGAGTTCAAAGGGTCTTCATTTGTTCTCTGAACCTCTCCAATCCTATCACTGCTGCATTTATGCCCCTGTACACACGCTTGATTCTCTTTCGGAGACATAGCAATCCATAGGTTTTAAGATACTTACTAGTCAGGTACATTCCTAGACGTTTAATATGGGGTGTTGAGTCCATTTCGTTGAGCAAGCAGTAGCTCTTGTCTATTACATATTTGGCTTACGGAACTTTATCTGTGCTCATTTCAATCTCTGGTTTTATGCAGCACCCCAACTCACCTTTCCCCTTAAGCAAGCATAAGTTGGTTTTCTAAATTTGAGACCTTATTCTGTTTTGTAACTCTGATCCTGTGTAGCAAGTTTACATTCCGGGTATTAGTGATATCTTATGATGTTTCTTTTTCTGTGTGACTTATTTCAGTTAGAATCATCATACCTGAATCCACTCATTATGCTGCTACGGGCCTGATGACATAGATTTCATTGCTGAGTGATATTGCATTGTACGTAAGTACCACAACTTCTTTATCCATTTTTCGCTTTCTGCGATATTGAACTTGTACCGTAAACGTGGTTCTGGTAAACAGAGCCATTCCAAACTTTGGGGTGGCTGTGTCTTTTTGATTTTAATATCCCTAAGCTATAGGACCATAAGTGGAAGTGCCCTAGGCTCTGATGCTTTGTTTTTTAGATGTTTCAGGAAACACCATACACTTCTCCCGAGTGGCTGTTGGCAATTTACATCCCGCCCATCAGCACAACAAGGCTCGCAGTTCTCCATGGCCTGTCCTGCCTTTCTGGATTTTACACTTTTTTCAGATGGCCCTTTTGACCGGGGGGAAGTGAGACTTCATTGTAGTGCAGATATCCTTTGCAAGCTTGCTTGGTTTGCCAAAAAGGGCGTATGCGTTTTTTCCTGAATATATTCAGGAAAAAACGCATACGCCCTTTTTGGCCAAGTGCATCATTGTCGACGTTCTGCCTCTTTTCCTATGCTTTAAATGCAATTCCAGTCTGCCTACTGAAATCAGTTTCCTGCAATTCTGCCCCGCTTTCAAGTCCTCTTGGCAGCCTTACTTCAGTATATTTTTGGATGATAGCTGTCAATTATAACTCTGCAGGTTTGTGAATTACAGTGCCCCTGAGCTCCATTCTTCAACTTGCTTTCTTGTGAGCTGGCCGCAACACCGCAGGATTGCTTCAGGCCCTAATCTGGTTCCGGCACGGCATGCTGAGCCTTTGGTTAATTCCTCTTCCTGGTTGGAAATGAGAGTTAAATTTGCCCGTCCAGACACCTCCATCTAGTCTCTCATTGGTCCTCCCTATTCCTGTTCATCTTCCGCAGAAATTGCAAACTGGGCCAAACAGGAGGTTAAAGGCACTGACTCTCCAAGTCGGGAGAGTGTTAGTAAAGCGTCTGGAATGTTGCACCCGAGTACCAGGGGACGAGAACTGAGACATATTGGAACACGTCTCCCGATCACACGGTTGATCATACTCTGGGTTCCACATGCATGATTTAGCTGAAGGAAGAATCCCTTCAACGTGGAGAGTTGAGACCCGTGGAATGGGTACCATGCAATATGACTTCAAAGGGTCTTTGTTTGCTCACCGAACGTCTCCAATCCTATCATTGCTGCATTTATGCCCCTGTACACACGCTTGATTCTCTTTCGGAGACATAGCGATCCATAGGTTTTAAGATACTTACTAGTCAGGTACATTCTTAGGCGTTTAATATGGGGTGTTGAGTCCATTTCATTGAGCAAGGAGTAGCTCTTGTCTATTACATATTTGGCTTAAGGAACTTTATCTGTGCTCATTTCAATCTCTGGTTTTATGCAGCACCCCAACTCACCTTTCCCATTAAGCACGCATAAGTTGGTTTTCTAAATTTGAGACCCTCTTCTGTTTTGTAATCCAGTTCCTGTGTTGCCAAGTTTACATTCCGTGTATTAGTGATATCTTATGATGTTTCTATTTCTGTGTGACTTATTTCAGTTAGAATCATCATACCTGAATCCACTCATTATGCTGCTACGGGCCTGATGACATACATTTCATTGCTGAGTGATATTGCATTGTACATAAGTACCACAACATCTTTATCCATTTTTCGCTTTCTGCGATATTGAACTTGTACCGTAAACGAGCTTCTTGTAAACTGAGCCGACCCAAAGTTTGGGGTGGCTGTGTCTTTTTGATTTTAATTTCCCTAAGCTATAGGACCATAAGTGGAAGTGCCCTAGGCTCTGTTGCTTTGTTTTTTAGATGTTTCAGGAAACACCATACACTTCTCCCGAGTGGCTGTTGGCAATTTACATCCCGCCCATCAGCATAACAAGGCTCCCAGTTCTCCATGGCCTGTCCTGCCTTTCTGGATTTTACAATTTTTTCAGATGGCCCTTTTGACTGGGGGGAAGTGAGACTTCATTGTAGTGCAGATTTCCTTTGCAAGCTTGCTTGGTTGGCCAAAAAGGGCGTATGCGTTTTTTCCTGAATATATTCAGAAAAAAACGCATACGCCCTTTTTGGACAAGTGCATCATTGTCGACGTTCTGCCTCTTTTCCTATGCTTTAAATGCAATTCCACTCTACCTCCTGAAATCGGTTTCCTGCAATTCTGCCCCACTTTCAAGTCCTCTTGGCAGCCTTACTTCAGTATATTTTTGGACGATAGCTGTCATTTATAACTCTGCAGGTTTGTGAATTACAGTGCCCCTGAGCTCCTTTCTTCAACTCGCTTTCTTGTGAGCTGGCCGCAGCACCGCAGGATTGCTTCAGGCCCTAATCTGGTTCTGGCACGGCACGCTGAGCCTTTGCTTAATTCCTCTTCCTGGTGGGAAATGAGAGTTAAATTTGCCCGTCCAGAAACCTCCAGCTAGTCTCTCATTGGTTCTCCCTATTCCTGTTCATCTTCGGCAGAAATTGCAAACTGGGCCAAACAGGAGGTTAAAGGCACTGACTCTTCAAGTCGGGAGAGTGTTAGTCAAGCATCTGGAATGTTGCACCCGAGTACCAGGGGACGAGAACTGAGACATATTGGAACACGTCTCCCAATCACAAGGTTGATCATACTCTGGGTTTCACATGCATGTTTAGCTGAAGGAAGAATCCCTTAAACCTGGAGAGTTGAGACCCGTGGAATGGGTACCATGCAATATGACTTCAAAGGGTCTTCGTTTGCTCACCGAACCTCTCCAATCCTATCACTGCTGCGTTTATGCCCCTGTACACACGCTTGATTCTCTTTCGGAGACATAGCGATCCATAGGTTTTAAGATACTTACTAGTCAGGTACATTCTTAGGCGTTTAATATGGGGTGTTGAGTCCATCTCGTTGAGCAAGGAGTAGCTCTTGTCTATTCCATATTTGGCTTAAGGAACTTTATCTGTGCTCATTTCAATCTCTGGTTTTATGCAGCACCCCAACTCACCTTTCCCCTTAAGCAAGCATAAGTTGGTTTTCTAAATTTGAGACCCTGTTCTGTTTTGTAATCCAGTTCCTGTGTAGCCAAGTTTACATTCCGTGTATTAGTGATATCTTATGATGTTTCTTTTTCTGTGTGACTTATTTCAGTTAGAATCATCATACCTGAATCCACTCATTATGCTGCTACAGGCCTGATGACATAGATGTCATTGCTGAGTGATATTGCATTGTACGTAAGTACCACAACTTCTTTATCCATTTTTCACTTTCTGTGATATTGAACTTGTACCGTAAACGAAGTTCTTGTAAACCTAGCCGTCCCAAACTTTGGGGTGGCTGTGTCTTTTTGATTTTAATTTCCCTAAGCTATAGGACCATACGTGGAAGTGCCCTAGGCTCTGTTGCTTTCTTTTTTACATGTTTCAGATAACACCATACACTTCTCCCGAGTGGCTGTTGGCAATTTACATCCCGCCCATCAGCATAACAAGGCTCCCAGTTCTCCATGGCCTGTCCTGCCTTTCTGGATTTTACACTTTTTTCAGATGGCCCTGTTGACCGGGGGGAAGTGAGACTTCATTGTAGTGCAGATTTCCTTTGCAAGCTTGCTTGGTTGGACAAAAAGTGTGTATGCGTTTTTTCCTGAATATATTCAGGAAAAGACGCATACGCCCTTTTTGGCCAAGTGCATCATTGTGGACGTTCTGCCTCATTTCCTATGCTTTAGATGCAATTCCAGTCCACCTGCTGAAATCGGTTTCCTGCAATTCTGCCCCGCTTTCAGGTCCTCTTGGCAGCCTTACTTCAGTATATTTTTGGACGATAGCTGTCATTTATAACTCTGCAGGTTTGTGAATTACAGTGCCCCTGAGCTCCTTTCTTCAACTCGCTTTCTTGTGAGCTGGCTGCAACACCGCCGGATTGCTTCAGGCCCTAATCTTGTTCTGGCACGGCCCGCTGAGCCTTTGGTTAATTCCTCTTCCTGGTGGGAAATGAGAGTTAAATTTGCCCGTCCAGACACCTCCAGCTAGTCTCTCATTGGTTCTCCCTACTCCTGTTCATCTTCCGCAGAAATTGCAAACTGGGCCAAACAGGAGGTTAAAGGCACTGACTCTCCAAGTCGGGAGAGTGTTAGTAAAGCGTCTGGAATGTTGCACCCGAGTACCAGGGGACGAGAACTGAGACATATTGGAACACGTCTCCCGATCACACCGTTGATCATACTCTGGGTTCCACATGCATGCTTTAGCTGAAGGAAGAATCCTTTAAACCTGGAGAGTTGAGACCCGTGGAATGGGTACCATGCAGTGTGACTTCAAAGGGTCTTCATTTGCTCACCGAACCTCTCCAATCCTATCACTGCTGCGTTTATGCCCCTGTACACACGCTTGATTCTCTTTCAGAGACATAGCAATCCATAGGTTTTAAGATACTTACTAGTCAGGTACATTCTTAGGCGTTTAATATGAGGTGTTGAGTCCACTTCTTTGAGCAAGGAGTAGCTCTTGTCTATTACATATTTGGCTTAAGGAACTTTATCTGTGCTCATTTCAATCTCTGGTTTTATGCAGCACCCCAACTCACCTTTCCCCTTAAGCAAGCATAAGTTGGTATTCTAAATTTGAGACCCTGTTCTGTTTTGTAATCCAGTTTTGTGTAGCCAAGTTTACATTCCGTGTATTAGTGATATCTTATGATGTTTCTTTTTCTGTGTGACTTATTTCAGTTAGAATCATCATACCTGAATCCACTCATTATGCTGCTACGGGCCTCATGACATAGATTTCATTGCTGAGTGATATTGAATTGTACGTAAGTACCACAAATTCTTTATCCATTTTTCACTTTCTGCGAAATTGAACTTGTACCGTAAACGAGGTTCTTGAAAACATAGCCGTCCCAAACTTTCGGGTGGCTGTGTCTTTTTGATTTTAATTTCCCTAAGCTATAGGACCATAAGTGGAATTGCCCTAGGCTCTGTTGCTTTGTTTTTTATATGTTTCAGGAAACACCATACACTTCTCCCAAGTGGCTGTTGGCAATTTACATCCCGCCCATCAGCATAACAAGGCTCCCAGTTCTCATTGGCCTGTCCTGCCTTTCTGGATTTTACACTTTTTTCAGATGGCCCTTTTGACTGGGGGGAAGTGAGACTTCATTGTTGTGCAGATTTCCTTTGCAAGCTTCCTTGATTGGCCAAAAAGGGCGTATGCGTTTTTTCTGAATATATTCAGGAAAAAACGCATACGCCCTTTTTGGCCAAGTGCATCATTGTGGACGTTCTGCCTCTTTTCCTAGCTTTAAATGCAATTCCAGTCCACCTCCTGAAATCGGTTTCCTGCAATTCTGCCCCGCTTTCAAGTCCTCTTGGCAGCCTTACTTCAGTATATTTTTGGACGATAGCTGTCATTTATAACTCTGCAGGTTTGTGAATTACAGTGCCCCTGAGCTCCTTTCTTCAACTCGCTTTCTTGTGAGCTGGCTGCAACACCGCCGGATTGCTTCAGGCCCTAATCTTGTTCTGGCACGGCCCGCTGAGCCTTTGGTTAATTCCTTTTCCTGGTGGGAAATGAGAGTTAAATTTGCCCGTCCAGACACCTCCAGCTAGTCTCTCATTGGTTCTCCCTATTCCTGTTCATCTTCCGCAGAAATTGCAAACTGGGCCAAACAGGAGGTTAAAGGCACTGACTCTCCAAGTCGGGAGAGTGTTTGTAAAGTGTCTGGAATGTTGCACCCGAGTACCAGGGAATGAGAACTCAGACATATTGGAACACGTCTCCCGATCACACGGTTGATCATACTCTGGGTTCCACATGCATGTTTTAGCTGAAGGAAGAATCCCTTAAACCTGGAGAGTTGAGACCCGTGGAATGGGTACCATGAAATATGACTTCAAAAGGTCTTCATTTGCTCACCGAACCTCTCCAATCCTATCACTGCTGCATTTATGCCCCTGTACACACGCTTGATTCTCTTTCGGAGACAGAGCGATCCATAGGTTTTAAGATACTTACTAGTCAGGTACATTCTTAGGCGTTTAATATGGGGTGTTGAGTCCATTTCGTTGAGCAAGGAGTAGCTCTTGTCTATTCCATATTTGGCTTAAGGAACTTTATCTGTGCTCATTTCAATCTCTGGTTTTATGCAGCACCCCACTCACCTTTCCCATTAAGCAAGCATAAGTTGGTTTTCTAAATTTGAGACCCTGTTCTCTTTTGTAATCCAGTTCCTGTGTAGCCAAGTTTACATTCCGTGTATTAGTGATATCTTATGATGTTTCTTTTTCTGTGTGACTTATTTCAGTTAGAATCATCATACCTGAATCCACTCATTATGCTGCTACAGGCCTGATGACATAGATTTCATTGCTGAGTGATATTGCATTGTACGTAAGTACCACAACTTCTTTATCCATTTTTCACTTTCTGCGATATTGAACTTGTACCGTAAACGAAGTTCTTGTAAACCTAGCCGTCCCAAACTTTGGGGTGGCTGTGTCTTTTTGATTTTAATTTCCCTAAGCTATAGGACCATACGTGGAAGTGCCCTAGGCTCTGTTGCTTTCTTTTTTACATGTTTCAGGAAACACCATACACTTCTCCCGAGTGGCTGTTGGCAATTTACATCCCGCCCATCAGCATAACAAGGCTCCCAGTTCTCCATGGCCTGTCCTGCCTTTCTGGATTTTACACTTTTTTCAGATGGCCCTGTTGACCGGGGGGAAGTGAGACTTCATTGTAGTGCAGATTTCCTTTGCAAGCTTGCTTGGTTGGACAAAAAGTGTGTATGCGTTTCTTCCTGAATATATTCAGGAAAAGACGCATACGCCCTTTTTGGCAAAGTGCATCATTGTGGACGTTCTGCCTCATTTCCTATGCTTTAGATGCAATTCCAGTCCACCTGCTGAAATCGGTTTCCTGCAATTCTGCCCCGCTTTCAGGTCCTCTTGGCAGCCTTACTTCAGTATATTTTTGGACGATAGCTGTCATTTATAACTCTGCAGGTTTGTGAATTACAGTGCCCCTGAGCTCCTTTCTTCAACTCGCTTTCTTGTGAGCTGGCCGCAACACCGCCGGATTGCTTCAGGCCCTAATCTTGTTCTGGCACGGCCTGCTGAGCCTTTGGTTAATTCCTCTTCCTGGTGGGAAATGAGAGTTAAATTTGCCCGTCCAGACACCTCCAGCTAGTCTCTCATTGGTTCTCCCTATTCCTGTTCATCTTCCGCAGAAATTGCAAACTGGGCCAAACAGGAGGTTAAAGGCACTGACTCTCCAAGTCGGGAGAGTGTTAGTAAAGCGTCTGGAATGTTGCACCCGAGTACCAGGGGACGAGAACTGAGACATATTGGAACACCTCTCCCGATCACACCGTTGATCATACTCTGGGTTCCACATGCATGCTTTAGCTGAAGGAAGAATCCTTTAAACCTGGAGAGTTGAGACCCGTGGAATGGGTACCATGCAATGTGACTTCAAAGGGTCTTCATTTGCTCACCGAACCTCTCCAATCCTATCACTGCTGCGTTTATGCCCCTGTACACACGCTTGATTCTCTTTCAGAGACATAGCAATCCATAGGTTTTAAGATACTTACTAGTCAGGTACATTCTTAGGCGTTTAATATGGGGTGTTGAGTCCATTTCTTTGAGCAAGGAGTAGCTCTTGTCTATTACATATTTGGGTTAAGGAACTTTATCTGTGCTCATTTCAATCTCTGGTTTTATGCAGCACCCCAACTCACCTTTCCCCTTAAGCAAGCATAAGTTGGTTTTCTAAATTTGAGACCCTGTTCTGTTTTGTAATTCAGTTCCTGTGTAGCCAAGTTTACATTCCGTGTATTAGTGATATCTTAAGATGTTTCTTTTTCTGTGTGACTTATTTCAGTTAGAATCATCATACCTGAATTCACTCATTATGCTGCTACGGTCCTGATGACATAGATGTCATTGTTGAGTGATATTGCATTGTACGTAAGTACCACAAATTCTTTATCCATTTTTCACTTTCTGCGATATTGAACTTGTACCGTAAACGAGGTTCTTGTAAACAGAGCTGTCCCAAATTATGGGGTGGCTGTGTCTTTTTGATTTTAATTTCCCTAAGCTATAGGACCATAAGTGGAAGTGCCCTAGGCTCTGTTGCTTTGTTTTTTAGATGTTTCAGGAGACACCATACACTTCTCCCGAGTGGCTGTTGGCAATTTACATCCCACCCATCAGCATAACAAGGCTCCCAGTTCTCCATGGCCTGTCCTGCCTTTCTGGATTTTACAGTTTTTTCAGATGGCACTTTTGACCGGGGGGAAGTGAGACTTCATTGTAGTGCAGATTTCCTTTGCAAGCTTGGTTGGTTGGCCAAAAAGGGCGTATGCGTTTTTTCCTGAATATATTCAGGAAAAAATGCATACGCCCTTTTTGGCCAAGTGCATCATTGTCGACGTTCTGCCTCTTTTCCTATGCTTTAAATGCAATTCCAGTCTACCTCCTGAAATCGGTTTCCTGCAATTCTGCCCCGCTTTCAAGTCCTCTTGGCAGCCTTACTTCAGTATATTTTTGGACGATAGCTGTCATTTATAACTCTGCAGGTTTGTGAATTACAGTGCCCCTGAGCTCCTTTCTTCAACTCGCTTTCTTGTGAGCTGGCCACAACACCACAGGATTTCTTCAGGCCCTAATCTGGTTCCGGCACGGCATGCTGAGCCTTTGGTTAATTCCTCTTCCTGGTGGGAAATGAGAGTTAAATTTGCCCGTCCAGACACCTCCAGGTAGTCTCTCATTGGTTCTCCGTATTCCTGTTCATGTTCCGCAGAATTTGCAAACTGGGCCAAACAGGAGGTTAAAGGCACTGACTCTCCAAGTCAGGAGAATGTTAGTAAAGCGTCTGGAATGTTGGACCCGAGTATCAGGGGACGAGAACTGAGACATATTTGAACACGTCTCCCGATCACACAGTTGATCATACTCTGGGTTCCACATGCATGTTTTTGCTCAAGGAAGAATCCCTTAAACCTGGAGAGTTGAGACCCGTGGAATGGGTACCATGCAATATGAATTCAAAGGGTCTTCATTTGCTCACCAAACCTCTCCAATCCTATTACTGCTGCGTTTATGCCCCTGTACACACGGTTGATTCTCTTTCAGAGACATAGCAATCAATGGGTTTTAAGATACTTACTAGTCAGGTACATACTTAGGCGTTTAATATGGGGTGTTGAGTCCATTTCGTTGAGCAAGGATTAGCTCTTGTCTATTACATATTTGGCTTAAGGAACTTTATCTGTGCTCATTTCAATCTCTGATTTTATGCAGCACCCCAACTCACCTTTCCCCTTAAGCAAGCATAAGTTGGTTTTCTAAATTTGAGACCCTGTTCTGTTTTGTAATCCAGTTCCTGTGTAGCCAAGTTTACATTCCGTGTATTAGTGATATCTTATGATGTTTCTTTTTCTGTGTGACTTATTTCAGTTAGAATCATCATACCTGAATCCACTCATTAGGCTGCTACGGGCCTGATGACATAGATTTCATGGCTGAGTGATATTGCATTGTACGTAAGTACCACAACTTCTTTATCCATTTTTCACTTTCTGCAATATTGAACTTGTACCGTAAACGAGGTTCTTGTAAACAGAGCCATCCAAAACTTTGGGGTGGCTGTGTCTTTTTGATTTTAATTTCCCTAAGCTATAGGACCATAAGTGGAAGTGCCCTAGGCTCTGTTGCTTTGTTTTTTAGATGTTTCAGGAAACACCATACACTTCTCCCGAGTGGCTGTTGGCAATTTACATCCCACCCATCAGCATAACAAGGCTCCCAGTTCTCCATTGCCTGTCCTGCCTTTCTGGATTTTACCCTTTTTTCAGATGGCCCTTTTGACCGGGGCAAAGTGAGACTTCATTGTAGTGCAGATTTCCTTTGCAAGCTTGCTTGGTTGGCCAAAAAGGGCGTATGCGTTTTTTCCTGAATATATTCAGGAAAAAACGCATACGCCCTTTTTGGCCAAGTGCATCATTGTCGACGTTCTGCCTCTTTTCCTATGCTTTAAATGCAATTCCTGTCTACCTCCTGAAATAGGTTTCCTGCAATTCTGCCTTGCTTTCAATGCCTCTTCATAGCCTTACCTCAGTATAGTTTTTGAAAATAGTTGGCCTTTATAACTCTGCACGTTTTTGAATTGCAGTGGCCCTTAGCTCCATTTTTCAGCTCATATTTTTGTGATCTTGCCTCATAACCACAGGATTCATTCAGGCCCTATTCTTCTTCTGGGGCACCTTGCTGTGCCTTTGGTTTATTCTTCTTACTGATGTGAAATTAGAGTGACATGTGCCCATTGAAACCGCTACAGCTTGTTTCTCACTGGTTCCCCCTATTCCCATTCATCCTCCGCACTAACTGCAGACTGTGCGATACCAGAACTTAAAGGCATTGACTCTCCATGTGGGGATGTTGTTAGTAAAGCGGCTGGAATGTCGATCTGGAGCCCCAGGAGAGGAAAAATGAGGTGCGTTTTAGAAACCTTTCCCGATCATATGGTATACCAGTCGCTGGGTTTCCCAAGCATGGTTTAGCTGTAGGAAGATTCCCTTCAACCTGGATTGTTGGGACCCTTGGTATTAGTAGCATGAAGTATTGCATTAAACCTTTGGCAGTTGCTCACCAAAACTCACCAATCCTCTCAGCCCCAAGTGTCCAGCCTTATGTCTTATCCAGCTGTGGGTTTATATGTGGTCAATCCAGGTTGCATCACAGCCCCTGAGCAAATTTTGTAAGAATTTTTCTCTCTTTCATTGTTTCTGCGTTTTGTTTTTAAAATTTATTTCTATAATGGGGTTTAGCTCATTTTCACTGCTGTGTTTGTGCCGCTCTGCACACACTTGTTTCCCTTATGGAGATATATCAATACATGGATTTTAAGATTCTTATTACTCAGATATATTTCTCTGCGGTTTATAAGGTGTGTTGAGGCCAGTTCATTGAGCAAGGTGTAGATCTTGTCTAATATCTATTTGGTTTATTGAACGGTATCTGTGCTAATTTCAAACTCTCGTTTTATGCATCACCCCACCTCTCCTTTCCCCTTAAGCTGACATAAGTGTGTTTTCTAAATGTGAGACACTGTTCTGTAATTCATTTCTTGTGCAGCCATATTTACCCTCCCTCTATAAGTGATATCTTATGATATGTTTCTTTTTCTGTTTGACTTATTTCAAGTAGTATTATCGGACCTAAATCCACTCTTTATCCTTCTACTAGCCTTATTACATTGATTTCATGGTGAAGAGATATTCCATTGTACATAAGTACCACATCTTCTTTATCCATTGTTCTCTTTCCTGGGATATTTAAGGTGTACTGAAGTTGAGGTTCTTGTAAACAGAGTAGCCCTAAACTGTGGTGTGCTTGTGTCTTGTTGATTTTTAGACTTCCCTAGATATATTCCCATGATTGGAAGTGTCCTATGCTCTGTAGCTCTGTTTTTTAGATGATTTAGGAACCACCATACACTTCTCCAGAGTGGCTCTCGGCAGTTCACACACTGCCCATCAGCGTATAAAGGCTCCCTGTTCTCCATGGCCTGTCCTGCATTTCTGGTTTTTACAATTTTTTAGGATGGCCCTTTTGACCGGTGGGAAATGAGACTTCTTTGTTGTGCACATTTGCATTGCTTGCTTGCTTCGTTGCCCATAAAGTGCGTATGCGTTTTTTCCTGGATATAATCAGGAAAAACGCATACGCCCTTTTGGGCCAACTGCATCATTGTCGAAATTCTGCCGCTTTTCATGTGCTTTAAAGACGAGTCCAATCTATCTCTTGAAATCTGTTTCTTGCAATTCTGTCTTGCATTCAGATCCTCTTCTTTGCCTTACCTCAACATAGTTTTGGATGTTAGTTTTCATTTATAACTCTGCAGGTTTGTGAATTGCAGTGACCCTGAGCTCCATTTTTTAAGTTGCTCTTTTGTGAGCTGGCCTCAAACCCGCAGGATTGCTTCAGGCCCTATTTTGGCTCCGGCGAGGCGGGCTGAGCCTTTTTTCAATTCTTATTCTTAATGGGAAATTAGAGTGATATGTGCCCGTCCAAACCCCTACAACTATTCTCTCATTGGTTCCCCCTCTTCCCGTTCATCCTCCTCACAATTTGCAAAATGTGTGAAACAGAAGTTGAAATGTGTTGATTCTCCAAGTGGGGAGATTCTAAGTAACGTGGCTGGAATGGTGAACAGGAGCACCAGGAGAGGATAAATGAGCTGCATTTTAGACACATCTCCCGATCACATGGTGTACAGTCCTCTGGGTTTTCCATGCATGTTTTAGCTGTAGGAAGATCCCTTGAACCTGCAGATTTGGGACCCATTGAATGGGTACCAGGCAGTATTTTGGGACCCATTGAATGGGTACCAGGTAGTATTACTTTAAAGGGTGTGCATTTCCTCACCCAACCTCACATTTCTCTTAGTGCAAACAGTTTCCAGCCTTATGTCTCATCCTGCCGTGGGTCTAGATGTGTTCAATCCATGTTGCATCACCGTCCCTGAGGAAAAGTTGTAAGAGGTTTTCTCTGTCTCTCTGTCGTTTATTTTTTTCAATTTATTACTATATTGGTTACAGCTGATTTTCAAAGCTCTGTTTCTTGCTGCTGTACATCCACTTGATTCACGTACAGAGAGACATCAGTAAATTCTTTTTCAGATTCTTACCAGTCGTATATATTCTTTTCCGGTGACTTGAGTGTGCTGAGTGCAGTTCTTTTAGCTACCGTGTAGGCCTTGTTGATTATCAGTTTGGTATTTGGAATGGTATCTTTGCTAATTTCAACCTCCTGGATGATGCCTCACCCCTCCCCACCTTTCCCGTTTAGCAGCCTTATGCGTGTTTCCTACATATTTGACTATGTTTTTGTTTTGTAATTTATTTCATGTGTAGCCATTTTGGATTCCACCTTTAAGTGATATCTTATGATATGTGTCTTTTTCTTTTTGAATTATGTCACTTAGAATGATCATACGTAACTCCTCCGGAGTTGTTACAACTGGCCATAGTTCATTGATTTCCAGGCTGAATAATATTCCACTCTACCTAAGTACCACATCTCTATCCATTTTTTCTCTCCAGAGACATTTAAGTTATATCCTAGTCGAGGATCTTTTAAACAGAGAGGGGGTAAACATTGGGGTGCCTGTGTCCTCTCGATTTTTGTTTTTCCCAAGATATACGCCCATGAGTGCAAGTGCCCTATGCTCTGTAGCTCATTTTTTAGATGCTTTAGTAAACACAATACACTTCTCCAGAATGGCCGTTGGCAATATACATTTCCACTATAAGTCTCACAGGGCTCCCTCTTCTCCTTGCCCTGTCCTGCATTTCTGTTGTTTACGCTTTATGAGGATGGCTCTTCTGACTGATGCGAAGTGATATCTTTTGTAGTATTGACTTCCAGTGCCCACCTGTTTGGTTGGCTAAAAAAGTGTATGCCCTTTTCTTGAATATATACAGAAAAAAACGCATACACCCTTTTTGGCCAACTGCAATGTTGGCAATGTTCAGCTCCTTTTGTCGTGCTTAATGGCGAGCCCTTTCTACCTCCTCAGATCCCTTTCCTGCCATTCTCCCTTGCTTACAAGTCCTTTTCTCTGACTTTCCTCAAGACATTTTTCAGTGATGGGTATTTTCAACTCTGCAGTTTCATGAATTTTACTGCCCCTGAGTTCCATTGTTCAACTTGTGTTTATGGGAACTGGCCACAAAGCAGCGGGATTTCCTCAAGCCCTATACTGTTTCCATGGGCAACCCTAGCCTTTGGTCAATTCGTCTTCCTGGTTGGAAATTAGAGTGACATGTGCCTGTCTGAACACCTAGGACTTGTCTCTCATTGTTCCTCATCCTTCCGCTTCATCCTCTGGACAAATTCCAAACTGTACGCAACAGGATGTTGACAGTGCTGACATCTCCAAGTGGGGAGACTGTTAGTAAAGACGCTGGAGGGGTGAACCCGAGCACCAGGAGATGAGGAGATGAGATGCCTTTTCCAAACTCTTCCCGATCAGACGGTATACCATCCTCTGGGTGTGACAGACATGTTTTAGCAGTAGGAAGAGTCCCATTCATGTAAGGAGAACACCAGGGCTTTTTCAAAATCAGTGTCTGTCCAAAACCCAAACTGGGGAATTTTTTAAGCTACGGCTACACATATGTTCATTAAGGGCCTTGGGAAGTAGGCAGAGTCCAAACTTTAGATGATTGAAGTCTTCAGGGTCAGAAGCACTCACCACCAGCTTCCCTTAGGTTACACTTTAACTGTCATTGATAGATGACAATCACAATAAAAATATCTATTCTTTTCCAGATTATCTCCCCTTATAGGTTATTGCAAAATGTTGAGTGTAGTTCCCTGTGCTATACAGTAGTTCCTTGTTGATGATCTATTTTATACATAGCAGTGTGTATGTGTTAATCCCAAACTGTTAATTTATCCCTCCTCCCACCTTTCCCCTTTGGTAATAATAAATTATAAGATTTTATACTTCTCAGAAATGGGGGAGCTGAAAGAGAGGTATCATTTTCAATGGAAAAGCATTTAAAACAAGATTGAAGCTTTAACCAAGATTATTAGATGTACATCCTTGGAAAGAAATCACTTCGTTTCTCTAATATTGACCTGACAAATAAGACAAACCTTTTCACTGAACTTGCTTATAATAAAGTGATGGAAATATCAAATGGAAGTGTTAGAAACATCTTATTTTACCCGAGCCTTATACACTGTTCTATGTTAACTACAGTTTGGCTCACACATCTGTTCATTGAGGTTACAATAGTCTCAATTTCTGTTACTGATCCTCCAGAGTGGACCCCAACAAGTGTCCCCCTGCCCAGTGTCATTGAGGCCAACAGATCGAGACTGAGTTTGGTTCACAAGCAAAGGAAACTTTATATTTTGATCAGAGAATGGAGAGGTGAGAGCATGCACTACCCCGTGGGCTGTGGGCTGGGCTGTTGTGTAGAGATCCTGTCAGAGTCAGTGGGAGGGAGGGGGCAGAGCTCTCGAGGGCCGGGTTGGCTGCAGCTCAGGCTCTATATCGCGGAGTCTGCACTGGGCCCCAGGAGCTGAGGTGTCGTCCCAGCCATTCTGCACTAGGAAATCTGGTCTGAAGTGCCGGTTGTGGAACCTCTGCATGCGGGACCCTAGGAGCACATGAAATTAGACAAAGCACAAAGGATAAAAAAGGTTAGACTTGACTTTATTGCCCAGATTCTATTTTTATCTCCCAGGGATTTTTAATGGGCTTTGCTGGGGACAAACCCCTCCTCTGCCTTTTGTCCCGTTCCTCATTCTTGGAGTGCTGAGGGTGCAGACCCTTCTTCTGTAACTGCTGAGTGCTGAGTTGGGAGCCCTCATACCCGGGGGCGAGGGTCAGAGCTTCTCCCCAGCAGCCTCCAGGTGACGTTGATTGTCCCCAGGCCCCCTGCCTCCCTGCTCGTCCACCTGAGCACCAGCATTGGAAGTGTTATAGATTCTAATGACCTTTAAGGGTCCAGGAAAGAGATGTGCAGAGACGCTGTGGGGGCCGGTTTCACCCCGCCCCACATTTGTTCGGCCACCTTAGGCTGACCGTTTCTGCCAGCCTAGATGCTCTGAGCAGTAGTCTGCACTTTCTTCAATTAGGCCCCTGAATTAACGTACAAATAGCACCAGGTGTCAGAGCCCTGCCCGCTTAACTCCCAGACAGTCCAGGGTCAGTGGTGATCAAGGACCATGATGGCCACTGAGTCAACAGCCTTTTGAAGTAAACAGGAGTCCAGCTGGTCTTATTGGCCACCATCATCACGGTGTCTGTAGGCTTTTCTATGGTGACAGTGTGATATACGGTTCCCCCGCCAAGATTATTAGCTCCCCTCTGGGTGCAGTAAGTCCTGCAAGCAGTAGTCTACTCTTTTGGGACACACTCTTGTTGTTTTATGAGAGAAACTCCAGGTCAAGTGATGTTCACACGAGTCGTCATGGTGCCCTGTTGCCCCCGGTTATCTCTCTGGATGTTGGAGTTGGAGGGCCTCCTCACTCGAGGTTGGTGTGCCCACGGAGCGAACCCTGCAACTTCAGGGCATGGTTGGTGGTTAGGATCACCACGTGGGGTCCTTTTCCCTTAGGAGGGAGGTGGCCTTTTGGGCTGCTGATTTCCAGGTTTTTAGATACCGCCAGTATCTTGGCCAGATGTGGCAGTGGGCCAAGCCCCTTGGTGCCCGTAGTTTATCCTACCTGGATGGCATTCTTGCATTGTTCCATTTCAAGTGGTCCCAGTTTTTGCACTAATTCTCCAATGGTGATTCCCCTTTCACCGGGAATGTAAAGGTCAAAGGGTTTAGCTAAATTAGGGAGTTCCAGGGCAAGGGTCTGAATTGACTGCTCTTTCCATTCTTGAAAGGCCACTTCTGGATTCTATTCAAAAGGATCATCATCTTTTCCTTTCAGTGTTTCATATAGAGGCCCAGCTAGTAGACTGTAGTTAGGGATCCAGAAGCAGCAAACCCTGGCCTCCCCAGGAACCCCTAAGCTGTCTTCTAGTTTTAGAAAGGGGTAAGGCTGAAAATGGTTTCTTCCCTTTCCTGGGATGGGCTTCTCCGACCTTCTGTGAGAACGAAGCCCAGGCAGGTCACTGCAGTCTGTGATATTTGAGGTTTTTCTTGGACAACTTCTATCCTTTATTGGCTTGGTAGTTCAGAGGCCTCCTTAGTAGGGCTGGCGATCAGAATGTCATCTGCGTACTGAAGGAGGGTTTCCTTTTCCAGAGGTAGAACTTTTAGGTCTTTAGCTAAGCTTTCCCCAAAGATGGTGTGGGAATTTTTGCACCCTTGGGGCAAGACGGCCCGGAAGTATTGTTTTAGTTGTATGTTGAGTCCTGCCACTCACAAGCCAAAATTTCTTGTGACTCTGGGACTAATGGAATACAAAAGAAGGCATCATTGAAGACTAATACAGAATACCATGTCCTGGTGGTTGGTAGAATGACCAGCAGGGTGTAGGAATTAGGAGCAGCTGGAGGTATATCCTCGGTGGCTTCACTGACTGTCCTGACATCCTTTACCAGGTCCCCAGCAGCCCATGGGGCTCTCGTGGTCAGACCAATCCCAGAATATGGAGCTCACCTGGGCAGGTACCCCACCCCCACCCCAGCCCACGGGGCTCTCGTGGTCAGGCCCCTCCCAGGATACAGAGCTACCCTTGCAGGTACCATGGCAGGGCTGGGCACACAGGAACCGTGCACATAGCCCTCATTGCAGAGCACCCCCAGCTCACCTGTCGCTCAGAGCTGACACAGAGCACCTCAGAGCAGGACTTGAACTAACAAACAGCAGCTGCGACAGGTCTGTGACCCTGGGCATCACTCTGTGCGGCCTCCCTCCACCTGGTCTTCCAGAGACTTCCACTGCACCCGGGGCACCAGGCCTCTGTCTCCAACCACCACCCACCCCTCCTCTCCCTGACTCCTGGGTTCCTCTCATTAGGAGAGGGTTTTCTTGAAGTTGTCTCCCACTCATGGGCCAGATAAAATGATTAGAAAACAAGCCAAAGCTGCAGCCCCTTGTCTATCCTGACTCTCAGGAGCCCACACCTGTTCCTTGGACCTGGCCGGTTCAGCAAGTTCCATTTTCTGCAACTGTGAGCCCCTGAGGGGTGATGATTGGCTGACCTGGGCAGCCTTACCGTGCCGGCCAGCCCTCCCCAGGTGTGCCTGGGTTGAGATCAATATAAATACCACTCCAGGCAGCAAGAGGCCCTGCAGCCGTGCCTGACGCCATTTTCTCTGCCTTGTCAGCAGTCTCGGGGCTGGGCTGGTGGGAGGGAGTGAGAGGCCACGGCTTTGTGGGTGGCCCAGTGTGAGTGGGGCTCTGCTGGACTTTCTGCAGCAGTTGTCAGGCTTCCACCTGCTAAAGAAGAGGATGTGTCACCCATACCTGCTGCTGGAATTTCTCCCTGGGCAGAGGTGAGGAAGGAAAAAAGCAGTGGGGGCAGGGACAGGACGGGTATCTCAGGCAGGGAAATGGAAATCTTCCAGAAGAGCACCCAGGGCCAGGACCATCCTGGCTGGCCTGCAGGCACCAAGTCGGCCGGTATGCTGTCACTCGTGTGGCTCTATGGCCCTTCCTCTAGGCTTTCAAGTCCTTGTATATATTCAGGTGTTTTACCTGGGACGGGTGGGAATAGTTCAGCAGCAACTGGCCTGGGGCTCAGCTCACGTTTACTCACAGATGCCTCGGCACGGTGCCCCAGCTTTGCAATGAGGACGCTTGTTGCATGGGGGCTGCTGGCTGAATGGGAGACGATTCCCCACCACTGACCAACTTCAGAATTGTTTACAACTGGAGCAAGTGCCCTGATACGGTTTTCCTCTGTGGAACTGGTGGGTTCTGTGTTTTTTTTCTCTTTTTCGTTTTTGGTTCAAGGTAGATTTTATTCCTCTTTTTTGTATTTACAGATATAAGCATGGAAATAATTTATTCATATAAATACATGTATGTGAAGGGAATAATTGTTTTTTCTGTTTTATTTTTTAAATTTTATTTCTTTTTAATTTTGAATTTTATTTTATATTTTTATACAGCAGGTTCTTATTGGTTATCTATTTTATACATATAAATGTATACATGCCAATCCCAGTCTCTCAACTCCTCCCACCACCAACCCCCCCAACAGCTTTCCCCCCTTGTTGTCCATACGTTTGTTGTCTACATCTGTTGCTCTATTTATGCCTTGCAAAATGGTTAATCTGTACAGTTTTTCTAGGTTCCACATATATGCATGAATATACAAGATTTGTTTTTCTCTTTCTGACTTACTTCACTCTGTATGACACTCTCTAGATCCATCGACGTCTCTACAAATGACCTAATTTCATTCCTTTTCATGGCTTAGTAATATTCCATTTTATATATGTACCACAGCTTTATGCATTCGTCTGTCTGTGGGCATTTAGGTTGCTTCCATTACCTCGATATTGTAAAGAGTGATGCAATGAACATTGCGGTGAATGTCTCTTTTTGATTTATGGTTTTGTCTGGGTATATGTCCAGAACTGGGATTGCTGTATCATATGGTAATTCTACTGTTAGTTTCTTAAGAAACTCCATATTGTTCTCCATAGTGACTGTATCAATTTATATTCCCAACAATAGTGGAAGAGGGTTCCTTTTCTCCACACATTTCCAGCATTTTTTGTTTGTAGATTTTCTGATGATGCCCATTCTACCAGGTGTGAGGTGATACCTCATTGTTGAGTCCATTTTGTTGAGCAAGGGGTAGGTCTTGTCTATTACATATTTAGCTTATGGAACGGTATCTGTGCTAATTTCAAACTCTGCTTTTATGCAGCACCACAACTCACCTTCCCCCTTAAGCAAGCATAAGTTGGTTTTCTAAACATGAGACCCTGTTCTGTTTTGTAATTCAGTTCATGTGTAACCAAGTTCACATTCCATGTATTAGTGATACCTTATGATGTTTCTTTTTCTGTGTGACTTTTTTCACTTAGAATCACCGTGCCTCAATCCACTCATTATGCTGGTACGGGCCTGGTGACATAGTTTTCATTGCTGAGAGGTATTCTGTTGTACGTAAGTACCGCAACTTCTTTATCCATTATTTGCTCTCTGGCATATTTAACTGGTGCTGAAGAAGAGGTTCCTGTAAAAGAGCCGTCCCAAATTTTGGGGTGGCTGTGTCTTTTTGATTTTAATTTCCCTAAGCTATAGGACCATAAGTGGAAGTGCCCTAGGCTCTGTTGCTTTGTTTTTTAGATGTTTCAGGAAACACCATACACTTCTCCCGAGTGGCTGTTGGCAATTTACATCCCGCCCATCAGCATAACAAGGCTCCCAGTTCTCCATGGCCTGTCTTGCCTTTCTGGATTTTACACTTTTTTCAGATGGCCCTTTTGACTGGGGGAAGTGAGACTTCATTGTAGTGCAGATTTCCTTTGCAAGCTTGCTTGGTTGGCCAAAAAGGGCGTATGCGTTTTTTCCTGAATATATTCAGGAAAAAACGCATACGCCCTTTGTGGCCAAGTGCATCATTGTGGACGTTCTGCCTCTTTTCCTATGCTTTAAATGCAATTCCAGTCTACCTCCTGAAATCCGTTTCCTGCAATTCTGCCCCGCTTTCAAGTCCTCTTGGCAGCCTTACTTCAGTATATTTTTGGATGATAGCTGTCATTTATAACTCTGCAGTTTGTGAATTACAGTGCCTCTGAGCTCCTTTCTTCAACTCGCTTTCTTGTGAGCTGGCCGCAACACCGCAGGATTTCTTCAGGCCCTAATCTGGTTCTGGCACGGCGTGCTGAGCCTTTGGTTAATTCCTCTTCCTGGTGGGAAATGAGAGTTAAATTTGCCCGTCCAGACACCTCCATCTAGTCTCTCATTGGTTCTCCCTATTCCTGTTCATCTTCCGCAGAAATTGCAAACTGGGCCAAACAGGAGGTTAAAGGCACTGACTCTCCAAGTCGGGAAAGTGTTAGGAAAGCGTCTGGAATGTTGCACCCGAGTACCAGGGGACGAGAACTAAGACATATTTGAAAAAGTTTCCCGATCACACAGTTGATCATACTCTGGGTTCCACATGCATGTTTTAGCTGAAGGAAGAATCCCTTAAACCTGGAGAGTTGAGACCCGTGGAATGGGTACCATGCAATATGACTTCAAAGGGTCTTCATTTGCTCACCGAACCTCTCCAATCCTATCACTGCTGCGTTTATGCCCCTGGACACACGCTTGATTCTCTTTCGGAGACATAGCAATCCATAGGTTTTAAGATACTTATTAGTCAGGTACATTCTTAGGCGTTTAATGTGGGGTGTTGAGTCCCTTTCGTTGAGCAAGGAGTAGCTCTTGTCTATTACATATTGGGCTTAAGGAACTTTATCTGTGCTCATTTCAATCTCTGGTTTTATGCAGCACCCCAACTCTCCTTACCCGTTAAGCAAGCATAAGTTGGTTTTCTAAATTTGAGACCCTGTTGTGGTTTGGAATTCAGTTCCAGTATAGCGAAGTTTACATTCCGTGTATTAGTGATATCTTATGATGTTTCTTTTTCTGTGTGACTTATTTCAGTTAGAATCATCATACCTGAATCCACTCATTATGCTGCTACGGGCCTGATGACATAGATTTCATTGCTGAGTGATATTGCATTGTACGTAAGTACCACAACTTCTTTATCCATTTTTCGCTTTCTGCGATATTGAACTTGTACCATAAACGAGGTTCTTCTAAACAGAGCTATCCCAAACTTTGGGGTTGCTGTGTCTTTTTGATTTTAATTTACCTAAGCTATAGAACCATAAGTGGAAGTGCCCTAGGCTCTGTTGCTTTGTTTTTTAGATGTTTCAGGAAACACCATACACTTCTCCCGAGTGGCTGTTGGCAATTTACATCCTGCACTTCAGCATAACAAGGCTCCCATTTCTCCATGGCCTGTCCTGCCTTTCTGGATTTTACACTTTTTTCAGATGGCCCTTTTGACCGGGGGGAAGTGAGACTTCATTGTAGTGCAGATTTCCTTTGCAAGCTTGCTTGGTTGGCCAAAGAGGGCGTATGCGTTTTTTCCTGAATATATTCAGGAAAAAACGCATACGCCCTCTTTGGCCAAGTGCATCATTGTGGACGTTCTGCCTCTTTTCCTATGCTTCAAATGCAATTCCAGTCTACCTCCTGAAATCGGTTTCCTGCAATTCTGCGCCGCTTTCAAGTCCTCTTGGCAGCCTTACTTCAGTATATTTTTGGACGATAGCTGTCATTTATAACTCTGCAGGTTTGTGAATTACAGTGCCCCTGAGCTCCTTTCTTCAACTCGCTTTCTTGTGAGCTGGCCGCAACAGCGCAGGATTGCTTCAGGGCCTAATCTGGTTCCGGCACGGCACGCTGAGCCTTTGGTTAATTCCTCTTCTTGGTGGGAAATGAGAGTTAAATTTGCCCATCCAGACACCTCCAGCTAGTCTCTCATTGGTTCTCCCTATTCCTGTTCATCTTCCGCAGAAATTGCAAACTGGGCCAAACAGGAGGTTAAAGGCACTGACTCTCCAAATCGGGAGAGTGTTAGTAAAGCGTCTGGAATGTTGCACCCGAGTACCAGGGGACAAGAACTGAGACATATTTGAACCCGTCTCCCGATCACATGGTTGATCATACTCTGGGTTCCACATGCATGTTTTAGCTGAAGGAAGAATCCCTTAAACCTGGAGAGTTGAGACCCGTGGAATGGGTACCATGCAATATGACTTCAAAGGGTCTTCATTTGTTCACCGAACCTCTACAATCCTATCACTGCTGCGTTTATGCCCCTGTACTCACGCTTGATTCTCTTTCAGAGACTTAGCAATCCATAGGTTTTAAGATACTTACTAGTCAGGTACATTCTTAGGCGTTTAATATGGGGTGTTGAGTCCATTTCGTTGAGCAAGGAGTAGCTCTTGTCTATTACATATTTGGCTTAAGGAACTTTATCTGTGCTCATTTCAATCTCTGGTTTTATGCAGCACCCCAACTCACCTTTCCCCTTAAGCAAGCATAACTTGGTTTTCTACATTTGAGACCCTGTTCTGTTTTGTAATGCAGTTCCTGTGTAGCCAAGTTTACATTCCGTGTATTAGTGATATCTTATGATGTTTCTTTTTCTGTGTGATTTATTTCAGTTAGAATCATCATACCTGAATCCACTCATTATGCTGCTACGGGTCTGATGACATAGATTTCATTGCTGAGTGATATTGCATTGTACCTGAGTACCACAACTTCTTTATCCATTTTTCACTTTCTGCGATATTGAACTTGTACCGTAAACGAGGTTCTTGTAAACAGAGCCGTCCTAAATTTTGGGGTGGCTGTGTCTTTTTGATTTTAATTTCCCTAAGCTATAGGACCATAAGTGGAAGTGCCCTAGGCTCTGTTGCTTTGTTTTTTAGATGTTTCAGGAAACACCATACCCTTCTCCTGAGTGGCTGTTGGCAATTTACATCCCACCCATCAGCATAACAAGGCTCCCAGTTCTCCATGGCCTGTCCTGCCTTTCTGGATTTTACACTTTTTTCAGATGGCCCTTTTGACCGGTGGGAAGTGAGACTTCATTGTAGTGCAGATTTCCTTTGCAAGCTTGCTTGGTTGGCTAAACAGGGCGTATGCGTTTTATCCTGAATATATTCAGGAAAAAACGCATACGCCCTTTTTGGCCAAGTGCCTGATTGTCGACGTTCTGCCTCTTTTCCTATGCTTTAAATGCAATTCCAGTCTACCTCCTGAAATCGGTTTCCTGCAATTCTGCTCCGCTTTCAAGTCCTCTTGGCAGCCTTACTTCAGTATATTTTTGGATAATAGCTGTCATTTATATCTCTGCAAGTTTGTGAATTACAGTGCCCCTGAGATCCTTTCTTCAACTCGCTTTCTTGTGAGCTGGCCGCAACACCGCAGGATTGCTTCAGGCCCTAATCTGGTTCCGGCACGGCATGCTGATCCTTTGGTTAATTCCTCTTCCTGGTGGGAAATGAGAGTTAAATTTGCCCGTCCAGACACCTCCAGCTAGTCTCTCATTGGTTCTCCCTATTCCTGTTCATCTTCCACAGAAATTGCAAACTGGGCCAAACAGGAGGTTAAAGGCACTGACTCTCCAAGTCGGGAGAGTGTTAGTAAAGCGTCTGGAATGTTGCACCCGAGTACCAAGGGACGAGAACTGAGACACATTTGAACACATCTCCCGATCACACGGTTGATCATACTCTGGGTTCCACATGCATGTTTTAGCTGAAGGAAGAATCCCTTAAACCGGGAGACTTGAGACCCGTGGAATGGGTACCATGCAATATGACTTCAAAGGGTCTTCATTTGCTCACCGAACCTCTCCAATCCTATCACTGCTGCGTTTATTCCCCTGTACAGACACTTGATTCTCTTTCGGAGACATAGCAATCCATAGGTTTTAAGATACTTATTAGTCAGAAACATTCTTAGGCGATTAATATGGGGTGTTGAGTCCGTTTCGTTGAGCAAGGAGTAGCTCTTGTCTATTACATATTTGGCTTAAGGAACTTTATCTGTGCTCATTTCAAACTCTGGTTTTATGCAGCACCCCAACTCACCTTTCCCCTTAAGCAAGCATAAGTTGGTTTTCTAAATTTGAGACTCTGTTCTGTTTTGTAATCCGGTTCCTGTGTAGCCAAGTTTACATTCCGTGTATTAGTGATATCTTATGATGTTTCTTTTCTGTGTGACTTATTTCAGTTAGAATCATCATACCTGAATCCACTCATTATGCTGCTATGGGCCTGATGACATAGATTTGATTGCTGAGTGATATTGCATTGTACGTAAGTACCACAACTTGTTTATAAATTTTTCACTTTCTGTGATATTGAACTTGTCCCGTAAATGAGGTTCTTGTAAACAGAGCCATCCCAAACTTTGGGGTGGCTGTGTCTTTTTGATTTTAA
Source organism: Orcinus orca (assembly GCF_937001465.1). Taxonomy (NCBI): domain Eukaryota; kingdom Metazoa; phylum Chordata; class Mammalia; order Artiodactyla; family Delphinidae; genus Orcinus; species Orcinus orca. The sequence goes on along the minus strand of NW_026043813.1, from coordinate 24,323 downwards.
TTTCCCTAAGCTATAGGACCATAAGTGGAAGTGCCCTAGGCTCTGTTGCTTTGTTTTTTAGATGTTTCAGGAAACAGCATACACTTCTCCCGAGTGGCTGTTGGCAATGTACATCCCGCCCATCAGGATAACAAGGCTCCCAGTTCTCCATGGCCTGTCCTGCCTTTCTAGATTTTATACTTTTTTCAGATGGCCCTTTTGACCGGGGGGAACTGAGACTTCATTGTAGTGCAGATTTCCTTTGCAAGCTTGCTTGGTTGGCCAAAAACGGTGTATGCATTTTTCCTGAATATATTCACGGAAAAACGCATACGCACTTTTTGGCCAAGTGTATCATTGTCGACGTTCTGCCTCTTTTCCTATGCTTTAAATGCCATTCCTGTCTACCTCCTGAAATCGGTTTCCTGCAATTCTGCCCCGCTTTCAAGTCCTCTTGGCAGCCTTACTTCAGTATATTTTTGGACGATAGCTGTCATTTATAACTCTGCAGGTTTGTGAATTACAGTGCCCTTGAGCTCCTTTCTTCAACTCGCTTTCTTGTGAGCTCGCCGCAACACCGCAGGATTCCTTCAGGCCCTAATCTGGTTCCGGCACGGCACGCTGAACCTTTGCTTAATTCCTCTTCCTGGTGGGAAATGAGAGTTAAATTTGCCCGTCCAGACACCTCCAGATAGTCTCTCTTTGGTTCTCCCTATTCCTGTTCATCTTCCACAGAAATTGCAAACTGGGCCAAACAGGAGGTTAAAGGCACTGACTCTCCATGTCGGGAGAGTGTTAGTAAGACATCTGGAATGTTGCACCCGAGTACCAGGGGACGAAAACTGAGACATATTGGAACACGTCTCCCGATCACACGGTTGATCATACTCTGGGTTCCACATGCATGTTTTAGCTGAAGGAAGAATCCCTTAAACCTGGAGAGTTGAGACCCGTGGAATGAGTACCATGCAATATGACTTCAAAGGGTCTTCATTTGCTCACCGAACCTCTCCAATCCTATCACTGCTGCGTTTATGCCCCTGTACACACGCTTGATTCTCTTTCGGAGACATAGCAATCCATAGGTTTTAAGATAGTTACTAGTCAGGTACATTCTTCGGCGTTTAATATGGGGTGTTGAGTCCATTTCGTTGAGCAAGGAGTAGCTCTTGTCTATTCCATATTTGGCTTAAGGAACTTTATCTGTGCTCATTTCAATCTCTGGTTTTATGCAGCACCCCAACTCACCTTTCCCCTTAAGCAAGCATAAGTTGGTTTTCTAAATTTGAGACCCTGTTCTGTTTTGTAATTCAGTTCGTGTGTAGCCAAGTTTACATTCCGTGTATTAGTGATATCTTATGATGTTTCTTTTTCTGTGTGACTTATTTCAGTTAGAATCATCATACCTGAATCCACTCATTATGCTGCTACGGGCCTGATGACATAGATGTCACTGCTGAGTGATATTGCATTGTACGTAAGTACCGAAACTTCTTTATCCATTTTTCGCTTTCTGCGATATTGAACTTGTACCGTAAATGAGGTTCTTGTAAACAGAGCCGTCCCAAACTTTGGGGTGGCTGTGTCTTTCTGATTGTAATTTCCCTAAGCTATAGGACCATAAGTGGAAGTGCCCTAGGCTCTGTTGCTTTGTTTTTTAGATGTTTCAGGAAATACAATACACTTCTTCCGAGTGGATGTTGGCAATTTATATCCCGCACATCAGCATAACAAGGCTCCCAGTTCTCCATGGCCTGTCCTGCCTTTCTGGATTTTACACTTTTTTCAGATGGCCCTTTTGACCGGGGGGAAGTGAGACTTCATTGTACTGAAGATTTCCTTTGCAAGCTTGCTTGGTTGGCCAAAAAGGGCGTATGCGTTTTTTCCTGAATATATTCAGGAAAAAACGCATACGCCCTTTTTGGCCAAATGCATCATTGTCGACGTTCTGCCTCTTTTCCTATGCTTTAAATGCAATTCCAGTCTACCTCCTGAAATCGGTTTCCTTCAATTCTGCTCCGCTTTCAAGTCCTCTTGGCAGCCTTACTTCAGTATATTTTTGGATAATAGCTGTCATTTATATCTCTGCAAGTTTGTGAATTACAGTGCCCCTGAGATCCTTTCTTCAACTCGCTTTCTTGTGAGCTGGCCGCAACACCGCAGGATGGCTTCAGGCCCTAATCTGGTTCCGGCACGGCATGCTGATCCTTTGGTTAATTCCTCTTCCTGGTGGGAAATGAGAGTTAAATTTGCCCGTCCAGACACCTCCAGCTAGTCTCTCATTGGTTCTCCCTATTCCTGTTCATCTTCCACAGAAATTGCAAACTGGGCCAAACAGGAGGTTAAAGGCACTGACTCTCCAAGTCGGGAGAGTGTTAGTAAAGCGTCTGGAATGTTGCACCCGAGTACCAAGGGACGAGAACTGAGACACATTTGAACACATCTCCCGATCACACGGTTGATCATACTCTGGGTTCCACATGCATGTTTTAGCTGAAGGAAGAATCCCTTAAACCGGGAGACTTGAGACCCGTGGAATGGGTACCATGCAATATGACTTCAAAGGGTCTTCATTTGCTCACCGAACCTCTCCAATCCTATCACTGCTGCGTTTATTCCCCTGTACAGACACTTGATTCTCTTTCGGAGACATAGCAATCCATAGGTTTTAAGATACTTATTAGTCAGAAACATTCTTAGGCGATTAATATGGGGTGTTGAGTCCGTTTCGTTGAGCAAGGAGTAGCTCTTGTCTATTACATATTTGGCTTAAGGAACTTTATCTGTGCTCATTTCAAACTCTGGTTTTATGCAGCACCCCAACTCACCTTTCCCCTTAAGCAAGCATAAGTTGGTTTTCTAAATTTGAGACTCTGTTCTGTTTTGTAATCCGGTTCCTGTGTAGCCAAGTTTACATTCCGTGTATTAGTGATATCTTATGATGTTTCTTTTCTGTGTGACTTATTTCAGTTAGAATCATCATACCTGAATCCACTCATTATGCTGCTATGGGCCTGATGACATAGATTTGATTGCTGAGTGATATTGCATTGTACGTAAGTATCACAACTTGTTTATAAATTTTTCACTTTCTGTGATATTGAACTTGTCCCGTAAATGAGGTTCTTGTAAACAGAGCCATCCCAAACTTTGGGGTGGCTGTGTCTTTTTGATTTTAATTTCCCTAAGCTATAGGACCATAAGTGGAAGTGCCCTAGGCTCTGTTGCTTTGTATTTTAGATGTTTCAGGAAACAGCATACACTTCTCCCGAGTGGCTGTTGGCAATGTACATCCCGCCCATCAGGATAACAAGGCTCCCAGTTCTCCATGGCCTGTCCTGCCTTTCTAGATTTTATACTTTTTTCAGATGGCCCTTTTGACCGGGGGGAACTGAGACTTCATTGTAGTGCAGATTTCCTTTGCAAGCTTGCTTGGTTGGCCAAAAACGGTGTATGCATTTTTCCTGAATATATTCACGGAAAAACGCATACGCACTTTTTGGCCAAGTGCATCATTGTCGACGTTCTGCCTCTTTTCCTATGCTTTAAATGCCATTCCTGTCTACCTCCTGAAATCGGTTTCCTGCAATTCTGCCCCGCTTTCAAGTCCTCTTGGCAGCCTTACTTCAGTATATTTTTGGACGATAGCTGTCATTTATAACTCTGCAGGTTTGTGAATTACAGTGCCCTTGAGCTCCTTTCTTCAACTCGCTTTCTTGTGAGCTCGCCGCAACACCGCAGGATTCCTTCAGGCCCTAATCTGGTTCCGGCACGGCACGCTGAACCTTTGCTTAATTCCTCTTCCTGGTGGGAAATGAGAGTTAAATTTGCCCGTCCAGACACCTCCAGATAGTCTCTCTTTGGTTCTCCCTATTCCTGTTCATCTTCCACAGAAATTGCAAACTGGGCCAAACAGGAGGTTAAAGGCACTGACTCTCCATGTCGGGAGAGTGTTAGTAAGACATCTGGAATGTTGCACCCGAGTACCAGGGGACGAAAACTGAGACATATTGGAACACGTCTCCCGATCACACGGTTGATCATACTCTGGGTTCCACATGCATGTTTTAGCTGAAGGAAGAATCCCTTAAACCTGGAGAGTTGAGACCCGTGGAATGAGTACCATGCAATATGACTTCAAAGGGTCTTCATTTGCTCACCGAACCTCTCCAATCCTATCACTGCTGCGTTTATGCCCCTGTACACACGCTTGATTCTCTTTCGGAGACATAGCAATCCATAGGTTTTAAGATAGTTACTAGTCAGGTACATTCTTCGGCGTTTAATATGGGGTGTTGAGTCCATTTCGTTGAGCAAGGAGTAGCTCTTGTCTATTCCATATTTGGCTTAAGGAACTTTATCTGTGCTCATTTCAATCTCTGGTTTTATGCAGCACCCCAACTCACCTTTCCCCTTAAGCAAGCATAAGTTGGTTTTCTAAATTTGAGACCCTGTTCTGTTTTGTAATTCAGTTCGTGTGTAACCAAGTTTACATTCCGTGTATTAGTGATATCTTATGATGTTTCTTTTTCTGTGTGACTTATTTCAGTTAGAATCATCATACCTGAATCCACTCATTATGCTGCTACGGGCCTGATGACATAGATGTCACTGCTGAGTGATATTGCATTGTACGTAAGTACCAAAACTTCTTTATCCATTTTTCGCTTTCTGCGATATTGAACTTGTACCGTAAACGAGGTTCTTGTAAACAGAGCCGTCCCAAACTTTGGGGTGGCTGTGTCTTTCTGATTGTAATTTCCCTAAGCTATAGGACCATAAGTGGAAGTGCCCTAGGCTCTGTTGCTTTGTTTTTTAGATGTTTCAGGAAATACAATACACTTCTTCCGAGTGGATGTTGGCAATTTATATCCCGCACATCAGCATAACAAGGCTCCCAGTTCTCCATGGCCTGTCCTGCCTTTCTGGATTTTACACTTTTTTCAGATGGCCCTTTTGACCGGGGGGAAGTGAGACTTCATTGTACTGAAGATTTCCTTTGCAAGCTTGCTTGGTTGGCCAAAAAGGGCGTATGCGTTTTTTCCTGAATATATTCAGGAAAAAACGCATACGCCCTTTTTGGCAAAATGCATCATTGTCGACGTTCTGCCTCTTTTCCTATGCTTTAAATGCAATTCCAGTCTACCTCCTGAAATCGGTTTCCTTCAATTCTGCCCCACTTTCAAGTCCTCTTGGCAGCCTTACTTCAGTATATTTTTGGACGATAGCTGTCATTTATAACTCTGCAGGTTTGTGAATTACAGTGCCCCTGAGCTCCTTTCTTCAACTCGCTTTCTTGTGAGCTGGCCGCAACACCGCACGATTGCCTCAGGCCCTAATCTGGTTCTGGCACGGCATGCTGAGCCTTTGGTTAACTCCTCTTCCTGGTGGGAAATGAGAGTTAAATTTGCCCGTCTGGACACCTCCAGCTTGTCTCTCATTGGTCCTCCCTATTCTTGTTCATCTTCCGCAGAAATTGCAAACTGGGCCAAACAGGAGGTTAAAGGCACTGACTCTCCAAGTCGGGAGAGTGTTAGTAAAGCGTCTGGAATGTTGCACCCGAGTACCAGGGGATGAAAACTGAGACATATTGGAATACGTCTCCCGATCACACGGTTGATCATACTCTGGGTTCCACATGCATGTTTCAGCCGAAGGAAGAATCCCTAAAACCTGGAGAGTTGAGACCCGTGTAAAAGGTACCATGCAATATGACTTCAAAGGGTCTTCATTTGCTCACCGAACCTCTCCAATCCTATCACTGCTGCGTTTGTGCCCCTGTACACACGCTTGATTGTCTTTCGGAGACATAGCAATCCATAGGTTTTAAGATACTTACTAGTCAGGTACATTCTTAGGCGTTAATATGGGGTGTTGAGTCCATTTCGTTGAGCAAGGAGTAGCTCTTGTCTATTACATATTTGGCTTAAGGGACCTTATCTGTGATCATTTCAATCTCTGGTTTTATGCAGCACACCAACTCACCTTTCCACTTAAGCAAGCATAAGTTGGTTTTCTAAATTTGAGACCCTGTTCTGTTTTGTAATTCAGTTCGTGTGTAGCCAAGTTTACATTCCGTGTATTAGTGATTTCTTACGATGTTTCTTTTTCTGTGTGACTTATTTCAGTTAGAATCATCATACCTGAATCCACTCATTATGCTGCTACGGGCCTGAAGACATAGATGTCATTGCTGAGGGATATTGCATTGTACGTAAATACCACAACTTCTTTATCCATTTTTCGCTTTCTGTGATATTGAACTTGTACCGTAAACGAGGTTCTTGTAAACAGAGCCATCCCAAACTTAGGGGTGGCTGTGTCTTTTTGATTTTAATTTCCCTAAGCTACAGGACCATAAGTGGAAGTGCCCTAGGCTCTGTTGCTTTGTTTTAGATTTTCCAGGAAACACCATACACTTCTCCTGAGTGGCTGTTGGCAATTTACATCCCGCCCATCAGCATAACAAGGCTCCCAGTTCTCCATGGCCTGTCCTGCCTTTCTGGATTTTACACTTTTTTCAGATGGCCCTTTTGACTGGGGGGAAGTGAGACTTCATTGTAGTGCAGATTTCCTTTCTAAGATTGCCTGGTTGGCCAAAGAGGGCGTATGCTTTTTTTCCTGAATATATTCAGGAAAAAATGCATACGCCCTTTTTGGCCAAGTGCATCATTGTCGACGTTCTGCCTCTTTTCCTATGCTTTAAATGCAAATCCAGTCTACCTCCTGAAATCGGTTTCCTGCAATTCTGCCCCGCTTTCAAGTCCTCTTGGCAGCCTTACTTCAGTATATTTTTGGACGATAGCTGTCATTTATAACTCTGCAGGTTTGTGAATTACAGTGCCCCTGAGCTCCTTTCTTCAACTCGCTTTCTTGTTAGCTGGCCGCAACACCGCAGGATTGCTTCAGGCCCTAATCTGGTTCCGGCACGGCACGCTGAGCCTTTGGTTAATTCCTCTTCCTGGTGGGAAATGAGAGATAAATTTGCCCGTCCAGACACCTCCAGCTAGTCTCTCATTTGTTCTCCCTATTCCTGTTCATCTTCCGCGGAATTTGAAAACTGGGCCTAACAGGAGGTTAAAGGCACTGACTCTCCAAGTCAGGAGAGTGTTAGTAAAGCATCTGGAATGTTTCACCCGAGTACCAGGGGATGAGAACTGAGACATATTGGAACACGTCTCCCGATCACAAGGTTGATCATACTCTGGGTTTCACATGCATGTTTAGCTGAAGGAAGAATCCCTTAAACTTTGAGAGTTGAGTCCCGTGGAATGGGTACCATGCAATATGACTTCAAAGTGTCTTCATTTGCTCACCGAACCTCTCCAATCCTATCACTGCTGCGTTTATTCCCCTGTACACATGCTTGATTCTCTTTCGGAGACATAGCAATCCATAGGTTTTAAGATACTTACTAGTCAGGTACATTCTTAGGCATTTAATATGGGGTGTTGAGTCCATTTCGTTGAACAAAGAGTAGCTCTTGTCTATTCCATATTTGGCTTAAGGAACTTTATCTGTGCTCATTTCAATCTCTGGTTTTATGCAGCACCCCAACTCACCTTTCCCCTTAAGCAAGCATAAGTTGGTTTTCTAAATTTGAGACCCTGTTCTGTTTTGTAATGCAGTTCCTGTGTAGCCAAGTTTACATTCCGCGTATTAGTGATATCTTATGATGTTTCTTTTTCTGTGTGACTTATTTCAGTTAGAATCATCATACCTGAATCCACTCATTATGCTGCTACGGGCCTCATGACATAGATTTCATTGCTGAGTGATATTGCATTGTACGTAAGTACCACAAATTCTTTATCAATTTTTTGCTTTCTGCGATATTGAACTTGTACCGTAAACGAGGTTCTTGTAAACAGAGCCGTCGCAAACATTGGGGTGGCTGTGTCTTTTTGATTGTAATTTCCCTAAGCTATAGGACCATAAGTGGAAGTGCCCTAGGCTCTGTTGCTTTGTTTTTTAGATGTTTCAGGAAGCACCATACAGTTCTCCTGAGTGGCTGTTGGCAATTTACATCCCGCCCATCAGCATAACAAGGCTCCCATTTCTCCATGGCCTGTCCTGCCTTTCTGGATTTTACACTTTTTTCAGATGGCCCTTTTGACTGGGGGGGAAGTGTGACTTCATTGTAGTGCAGATTTCCTTTGCAAGTTTGCTTGGTTGGCCAAAAAGGGCGTATGCATTTTTTCCTGAATATATTCAGGACAAAACGCATACGCCCTTTTTGGCCAAGTGCATCATTGTCCACGTTCTGCCTCTTTTCCTATGCTTTAAATGCAATACCAGTCTACCTCCTGAAATCAGTTTCCTGCAATTCTGCCCCGCTTTGAAGTCCTCTTGGCAGCCTTACTTCAGTATATTTTTGGACGATAGCTGTCATTTATAACTCTGCATATTTGTGAATTACAGTGCCCCTGAGCTCCTTTCTTCAACTCGTTTTCTTATGAGCTGGCCGCAACACCGCTGGATTGCTTCAGGCCCTAATCTGGTTCCGGCACGGCACGCTGAGCCTTTGGTTAATTCCTCTTCCTGGTGGGAAATGAGAGTTAAATTTGCCCGTCCAGACACCTCCAGCTAGTCTCTCATTGGTTCTCCCTATCCCTGGAAATCTTCCGCAGAAATTGCAAACTGGGCCAAACGGGAGGTTAAAGGCACTGACTCTCCAAGTCGGGAGAGTGTTAGTAAAGCGTCTGGAATGTTGCACCTGAGTACCAGGGGACGAAAACTGAGATATATTGGAACACGTCTCCCAATCACACGGTTGATCATACTCTGGGTTCCACATGCATGTTTTAGCTGAAGGAAGAATCCCTTAAACCTGGAGAGTTGAGACCTGTGGAATGGGTACCATGCAATGTGATTTCAAAGGGTCTTCATTTGCTCACCGAACCTCTCCAATCCTATCACTGCTGCGTTTATGCCCCTGTACACATGCTTGATTCTCTTTTGGAGACATAGCAATCCATAGGTTTTAACATACTTACTAGTTAGGTACATTCTTAGGCGTTTAATATGGGGTGTTGTGTCCATTTCATTGAGCAAGGAGTAGCTCTTGTGTATTCCATATTTGGCTTAAGGAACTTTATCTGTGCTCATTTCAATCTCTGGTTTTATGCAGCACCCCAACTCACCTTTCCCCTTAAGCAAGCATAAGTTGGTTTTCTAAATTTGAGACCCTGTTCTGTTTTGTAATGCAGTTCCTGTGTAGCCAAGTTTACATTCCGTGTATTAGTGATATCTTATGATGTTTCTTTTTCTGTGTGACTTATTTCAGTTAGAATCATCATACCTGAATCCACTCATTATGCTGCTATGAGCCTCATGACATAGATTTCATTGCTGAGTGATATTGCATTGTACGTAGGTACCACAACTTCTTTATCCATTTTTCGCTTTCTGCGATATTGAACTTGTACCGTAAACGAGGTTCTTGTAAACAGAGCCGTCCCAAACTTTGGGGTGGCTGTGTCTTTTTGATTTTAATTTCCCTAAGTTTTAGGACCATAAGTGGAATTGACCTAGGCTCTGTTGCTTTGTTTTTTAGATGTTTCAGGAAACACCATACACTTCTCCCGAGTGGCTGTTGGCCATTTACATCCCGCCCATCAGCATAACAAGGCTCCCAGTTCTCCATGGCCTGTCCTGCCTTTCTGGATTTTACACTTTTTTCAGATGGCCCTTTTGACCGGGGGGAAGTGAGACTTCATTGTAGTGCAGATTTCCTTTGCAAGCTTGCTTGGTTGGCCAAAAAGTGCGTATGCGTTTTTTCCTGAATATATTCATGAAAAAACGCATACGCTCTTTTTGGCCAAGTGCATCATTGTGGACGTTCTGCCTCATTTCCTATGCTTTAAATGCAATTCCAGTCTACCTCCCGATATCGGTTTCCTGCAATTCTGCCCCACTTTCAAGTCCTCTTGGCAGCCTTACTTCAGTATATTTTTGGATGATAGCTGTCATTTATAACTCTGCAGGTTTGTGAATTACAGTGCCCCTGAGCTCCTTTCTTCAACTCGCTTTCTTGTGAGCTGGCCACAACACCGCAGGATTGCTTCAGGCCCTAATCTGTTTCCGGCACGGCACGCTGAGCCTTTGGTTAATTCCTCTTCCTGGTGGGAAATGAGAGTTAAATTTGCCCGTCCAGACACCTCCAGCTAGACTCTCATTGGTCCTCCCTATTCCTGTTCATCTTCCGCAGAAATTGCAAACTGGGCCAAACAGGAGGTTAAAGGCACTGACTCTCCAAGTCGGGAGAGTGTTAGTAAAGCATCTGGAATGTTGCACCCGAGTACCAGGGGACGAAAACTGAGACATATTTATAAACGTCTCCTGATCACACGGTTGATCATACTCTGGGTTCCACATGCATGTTTCAGCTGAAGGAAGAATCCCTTAAACCTGGAGAGTTGAGTCCCGTGGAATGGGTACCATGCAATATGACTTCAAAGGGTCTTCATTTGCTCACCGAACCTCTCCAATCCTATCACTGCTGCGTTTATGCCCCTGTACAGACGCTTGATTCTCTTTTGGAGACATAGCAATCCATAGGTTTTAAGATACTTACTAGTCAGCTACATTCTTAAGCGTTTAATATGGGGTGTTGAGCCCATTTCGTTGAGCAAGGAGTAGCTCTTGTCTATTACATATTTGGCTTAAGGAACTTTATCTGTGCTCATTTCAATCTCTGGTTTTATGCAGCACCCCAACTCACCTTTCCCCTTAAGCAAGCATAAGTTGGTGTTCTAAATTGGAGACCCTGTCCTGTTTTGTAATTCAGTTCCTTTGTAGCCAAGTTTACATTCCGTGTATTAGTGATATCTTATGATGTTTGTTTTTCTGTGTGACTTATTTCAGTTAGAATCATCATACCTGAATCCACTCATTATGCTGCTACGGGCCTGATGACATAGATTTCATTGCTGAGTGATATTGCATTGTACGTAAGTACCACAACTTCTTTATTCATTTTCCGCTTTCTGCGATATTGAACTTGTACCGTTCACGAGGTTCTTGTAAACAGAGCCGTCCCAAACTTTGGGGTGGCTGTGTCTTTTTGATTTTAATTTCCCTAAGCTATAGGACCATAACTGGAAGTGCCCTAGGCTCTGTTGCTTTGTTTTTTAGATGTTTCAAGAAACACCATACACTTCTCCCCAGTGGCTGTGGCAATTTACATCCCGCCCATCAGCATAACAAGGCTCCCAGTTCTCCATGGCCTGTCCTGCCTTTCTGGATTTTACACTTTTTTCAGATGGCCCTTTTTACCAGGGGGAAGTGAGACTTCATTGTAGTGCAGATTTCCTTTGCAAGCTTGCTTGGTTGGCCAAAAAGGGCGTATGCATTTTTTCCTGAATATATTCAGGAAAAAACGCATACGCCCTTTGTGGCCAAGTGCATCATTGTGGACGTTCTGCCTCTTTTCCTATGCTTTAAATGCAATTCCAGTCTACCTCCTGAAATCGGTTTCCTGCAATTCTGTCCCGCTTTCAAGTCCTCTTGGCAGCCTTACTTCAGTATATTTTTGGACGATAGCTGTCATTTATAACTCTGCAGGTTTGTGAATTACAGTGCCCCTGAGCTCCTTTCTTCAACTCGCTTTCTTGTGAGTTGGCCGCAACACCGCAGGATTGCTTCAGGCCCTAATCTGTTTCCGGCACGGCACGCTGAGCCTTTGGTTAATTCCTCTTCCTGGTGGGAAATGAGAGTTAAATTTGCCCGTCCAGACACCTCCAGCTAGTCTCTCATTGGTTCTCCCTATTCCTGTTCATCTTCCGCAGAAATTGCAAACTGGGCCAAACAGGAGGTTAAAGGCACTAACTCTCCAAGTCGGGAGAGTGTTAGTAAAGCGTCTGGAATGTTGCACCCGAGTACCAGCGGACGAGAACTGAGACGTATTTGAACACGTCTCCAGATCACACGGTTGATCATACTCTGGGTTCCACATGCATGTTTCAGCTGAAGGAAGAATCCCTTAAACATGGAGAGTTGAGACCCGTGGAATGGGTACCATGCAATATGACTTCAAAGGTTCATCATTTGCTCACTGCACCTCTCCAATCCTATCACTGCTGCGTTTATGCCCCTGTACACACGCTTGATTCTCTTTTGGAGACATAGCAATCCATAGGTTTTAAGATATTTACTAGTCAGGTACATTCTTAAGCGTTTAATATGGGGTGTTGAACCCATTTCGTTGAGCAAGGAGTAGCTCTTGTCTATTACATATTTGGCTTAAGGAACATTATCTGTGCTCATTTCAATCTCTGGTTTTATGCAACACCCCAACTCACCTTTGCCCTTAAGCAAGCATAAGTTGGTTTTCTAAATTTGAGACCCTGTTCTGTTTTGTAATCCAGTTCCTGTGTAGCCAAGTTTACATTCCGTGTGTTAGTGATATCTTATGATGTTCTTTTTCTGTGTGACTTATTTCAGTTAGAATCATCATACCTGAATCCACTCATTATGCTGCTACGGGCCTGATGACATAGATTTCATTGCTGAGTGATATTGCATTGTACGTAAGTACCACAACTTCTTTATCCATTTTTGGCTTTCTGCGATATTGAACTTGTACCATTAACGAGGTTCTTGTAAACACAGCCGTCCCAAACTTTGGGGCGGCTGTGTCTTTTTGATTTTAATTTCCCCAAGCTATAGGACCATAAGTGGAATTGACCTAGGCTCTGTTGCTTTGTTTTTTAGATGTTTCAGGCAACACCATACACTTCTCCCGAGTGGCTGTGGGCCATTTACATCCCGCCCATCAGCATAACAAGGCTCCCAGTTCTCCATGGCCTGTCCTGCCTTTCTGGATTTTACACTTTTTTCAGATGGCCCTTTTGACCGGGGGGAAGTGAGACTTCATTGTAGTGCAGATTTCCTTTGCAAGCTTGCTTGGTTGGCCAAAAAGGGCGTATGCGTTTTTTCCTGAATATATTCAGGAAAAAACGCATACGCGCTTTTTGGCCAAGTGCATCATTGTGGACGTTCTGCCTCATTTCCTATGCTTTAAATGCAATTCCAATCTACCTCCCGATATCGGTTTCCTGCAATTCTGCCCCAATTTCAAGTCCTCTTGGCAGCCTTACTTCAGTATATTTTTGGACGATAGCTGTCATTTATAAGTCTGCAGGTTTGTGAATTACAGTGCCCCTGAGCTCCTTTCTTCAACTCGCTTTCTTGTGAGCTGGCCGCAACACCGCAGGATTGCTTCAGGCCCTAATCTGGTTCCGGCACGGCACGCTGAGCCTTTGGTTAATTCCTCTTCCTGGTGGGAAATGAGAGTTAAATTTGCCCGTCCAGACACCTCCAGCTAGCCTCTCATTGGTCCACCCTATTCCTCTTCATCTTCCGCAGAAATTGCAAACTGGGCCAAACAGGAGGTTAAAGGCACTGACTCTCCAAGTCGGGAGAGTGTTAGTAAAGTGTCTGGAATGTTGCACCCGAGTACCAGGGGACGAGAACTGAGACATATTGGAACACGTCTCCCGATCACACGGTTGATCATACTCTGGGTTCCACATGCATGTTTTAGCTGAAGGAAGAATCCCTTAAACCTGGAGAGTTGAGACCCGTGGAATGGGTACTATGCAATATGACTTCAAAGGGTCTTCATTTGCCCACCGAACCTCTCCAATCCTATCACTGCTGCGTTTATGCCCCTGTACACATGCTGGATTCTCTTTCGCAGACATAGCAATCCATAGGTTTTAAGATACTTACTAGTCAGGTACATTCTTAGGCGTTTAATATGGGGTGTTGAGTCCATCTCGCTGAGCAAGGAGTAGCACTTGTCTATTCCATATTTGGCTTAAGGAACATTATCTGTGCTCATTTCAATCTCTGGTTTTATGCAGCACCCCAACTCACCTTTCCCCTTAAGCAAGCATAAGTTGGTTTTCTAAATTTGAGACCCTGTTCTGTTTTGTAATCCAGTTCTGTGTAGCCAAGTTTACATTCCTTGTATTAGTGATATCTTATGATGTTTCTTTTTCTGTGTGACTTATTTCAGTTAGAATCATCATACCTGAATCCACTCATTATGCTGCTGCAGGCCTGATGACATAGATTTCATTGCTGAGTGATATTGCATTGTACGTAAGTACCACAACTTCTTTATCCATTTTCCGCTTTCTGCGATATTGAACTTGTACCGTTCACGAGGTTCTTGTAAACAGAGCCGTCCCAAACTTTGGGGTGGCTGTGTCTTTTTGATTTTAATTTCCCTAAGCTATAGGACCATAAGTGGAAATGACTTGGCTCTGATGCTTTGTTTTTTAGATGTTTCAGGAAACACCATACACTTCTCTGCAGTGGCTGTTGGCCATTTACATCCCGCCCATCAGCATAACAAGTCTCCCAGTTCTCCATGGCCTGTCCTTCCTTTCTGGATTTTACACTTTTTTCAGATGGCCCTTTTGACTGGGGGGAAGTGAGACTTCATTGTAGTGCAGATTTCCTTTGCAAGCTTGCTTGGTTGGCCAAAAAGGGCGTATGCGTTTTTTCCTGAATATATTCAGGAAAAAACACATACGCCCTTTTTGGCCAAGTGAATCATTGTGGACGTTCTGCCTCATTTCCTATGCTTTAAATGCACTTCCAGTCTACCTCCCGATATCGGTTTCCTGCAATTCTGCCCCACTTTAAAGTCCTCTTGGCAGCCTTACTTCAGTATATTTTTGGACAAAACTGTCATTTATAACTCTGCAGGTTTGTGAATTACAGTGCCCCTGAGTTCCTTTCTTCAACTCGCTTTCTTGTGAGCTGGCCGCAACACCGCAGGATTGCTTCAGGCCCTAATCTGGTTCCGGCACGGCACGCTGAGCCTTTGGTTAATTCCTCTTCCTGGTGGGAAATGAGAGTTAAATTTGCCCGTCCAGACACCTCCAGCTAGTCTCTCATTGGTTCTCCCTGTTCCTGTTCATCTTCCACAGAAATTGCAAACTGGGCAAAACAGGAGGTTAAAGGCACTAACTCTCCAAGTCAGGAGAGTGTTAGTAAAGCATCTGGAATGTTGCACCCGAGTACCAGTGGACGAGAACTGAGACGTATTTGAACACGTCTCCTGATCACATGGTTGATCATACTCTGGGTTCCACATGCATGTTTCAGCTGAAGGAAGAATCCCTTAAACCTGGAGAGTTGAGACCCGTGGAATGGGTACCATGCAATATGACTTCAAAGGGTCATCATTTGCTCACTGAACCTCTCCAATCCTATCACTGCTGCGTTTATGCCCCTGTCCACATGCTTGATTCTCTTTCAGAGACATAGCAATCCATAGGTTTTAAGATACTTACTAGTCAGGTACATTCTTAAGCGTTTAATATGGGGTGTTGAGCCCATTTCGTTGAGCAAGGAGTAGCTCTTGTCTATTACATATTTGGCTTAAGGAACTTTATCTGTGCTCATTTCAATCTCTGGTTTTATGCAGCACCCCAACTCACCTTTCCCCTTAAGCAAGCATAAGTTGGTTTTCTAAATTTGAGACCCTGTTCTGTTTTGTAATTCAGTTCCTGTGTAGCCAAGTTTACATTCCGTGTATTAGTGATATCTTATGATGTTTCTTTTTCTGTGTGACTTATTTCAGTTAGAATCATCATACCTGAATCCACTCATTATGCTGCTACGGGCCTGATGACATAGATTTCATTGCTGAGTGATATTGCATTGTACGTAAGTACCACAACTTCTTTATCCATTTTTCGCTTTCTGCGATATTGAACTTGTACCGTAAACGAGGTTCTTGTAAACAGAGGGGTCGCAAACTTTGGGGTGGCTTTGTCTTTTTGATTTTAATTTCCCTAAGCTATAGGACCATAAGTGGATTTGACCTAGGCTCTGTTGCTTTGTTTTTTAGATGTTTCAGGAAACACCATACACTTCTCCCTAGTGGCTGTTGGCCATTTACATCCCGCCCATCAGCATAACAAGGCTCCCAGTTCTCCATGGCCTGTCCTGCCTTTCTGGATTTTACACTTTTTTCAGATGGCCCTTTTGACCGGGGGGAAGTGAGACTTCATTGTAGTGCATATTTCCTTTGCAAGCTTGCTTGGTTGGCCATAAAGTGCGTATGCGTTTTTTCCTGAATATATTCAGGAAAAAACGCATACGCCCTTTTTGGCCAAGTGCATCATTGTGGACGTTCTGCCTTATTTCCTATGCTTTAAATGCAATTCCAGTCTACCTCCCGATATCGGTTTCCTGCAATTCTGCCCCACTTTCAAGTCCTCTTGGCAGCCTTACTTCAGTATATTTTTGGACGATAGCTGTCATTTATAACTCTGCATATTTGTGAATTACCGTGCCCCTGAGCTCCTTTCTTCAACTCGCTTTCTTGTGAGCTGGCCGCAACACCGCAGGATTGCTTCAGGCCCTAATCTGGTTCCGGCACGGCACGCTGAGCCTTTGGTTAATTCCTCTTCCTGGTGGGAAATGAGAGTTAAATTTGCCCGTCCAGACACCTCCAGCTAGTCTCTCATTGGTTCTCCCTATTCCAGTTCATCTTCTGTAGAAATTGCAAACTGGGTCAAACAAGAGGTTAAAGGCACTGACTCTCCAAGTCGGGAGAGTGTTAGTAAAGCGTCTGGAATGTTGCACCCGAGGACCAGGGGATGAAAACTGAGACATATTGGAATATGTCTCCCGATCACACCGTTGATCATACTCTGGGTTCCACATGAATGTTTTAGCCGAAGGAAGAATCCCTTAAACCTGGAGATTTGAGACCCGTGGAAAGGGTACCATGCAATATGACTTCAAAGGGTCTTCATTTGCTCACCGAACCTCTCCAATCCTATCACTGCTGTGTTTATGCCCCTGTACACACGCTTGATTCTCTTTCACAGACATAGCAATCCATAGGTTTTAAGATACTTACTAGTCAGGTACATTCTTAGGCGTTTAATATGGGGTGTTGAGTCCATTTCGTTGAGCAAGGAGTAGCTCTTGTCTATTCCATATTTGGCTTAAGGAACTTTATCTGTGCTCATTTCAATCTCTGGTTTTATGCAGCACCCCAACTCACCTTTCCCCTTAAGCAAGCATAAGTTGGTTTTCTAAATTTGAGACCCTGTTCTGTTTTGTAATCCAGTTCCTGTGTAGACAAGTTTACATTCCGTGTATTAGTGATATCTTATGATGTTTCTTTTTCTGTGTGACTTATTTCAGTTAGAATCATCATACCTGAATCCACTCATTATGCTGCTACGGGCCTGATGACATAGATTTCATTGCTGAGTGATATTGCATTGTACGTAAGTACCACAACTTCTTTATCCATTTTTCACTTTCTGCGAAATTGAACTTGTACCGTAAAGGAGGTTCTTGTAAACACAGCCGTCCCAAACTTTGGGGTGGCTGTGTCTTTTTGATTTTAATTTCCCTAAGCTATAGGACCATAAGTGGAAGTGCCCTAGGCTCTGTTGCTTTGTTTTTTAGATGTTTCAGGAAACACCATACACTTCTCCCGAGTGGCTGTGGCAATTTATATCCCGCCCATCAGCATAACAAGGCTCCCAATTCTCCATGGCCTGTCCTGCCTTTCTGGATTTTACACTTTTTTCAGATGGCCCTTTTTACCGGGGGGAAGTGAGACTTCATTGTAGTGCAGATTTCCTTTGCAAGCTTGCTTGGTTGGCCAAAAAGAGCGTATGCGTTTTTTCCTGAATATATTCAGGAAAAAACGCATACGCCCTTTTTGGCCAAGTGCATCATTGTCGACGTTCTGCCTCTTTTCCTATGCTTTAAATGCAATTCCAGTCTACCTCCTGAAATCGGTTTCCTTCAATTCTGCCCCGCTTTCAAGTCCTCTTGGCAGCCTTACTTCAGTATATTTTTGGACGATAGCTGTCATTTATAACTCTGCAGGTTTGTGAATTACAGTGCCCCTGAGCTCCTTTCTTCAACTCGCTTTCTTGTGAGCTGGCCGCAACACCGCAGGATTGCTTCAGGCCATAATCTGGTTCCGGCACGGCACGCTGAGGCTTTGCTTAATTCCCCTTCCTGGTGGGAAATGAGAGTTAAATTTGCCCGTCCAGACACCTCCAGCTAGTCTCTCATTGGTCCTCCCTATCCCTGTTCATCTTCCGCAGAAATTGCAAACTGGGCCAAACAGGAGGTTAAAGGCACTGACTCTCCAAGTCGGGAGAGTGTTAGTAAAGCATCTGGAATGTTGCACCCGAGTACCAGGGGACAAGAACTGAGACATATTTGAACCTGACTCCTGATCCCATGGTTGATCATACTCTGGGTTCCACATGCATGTTTTAGCTGAAGGAAGAATCCCTTAAACCTGGAGAGTTGAGATCCGTGGAATGGGTACCATGCAATATGACTTCAAAGGGTCTTCATTTGCTCACCGAAAGTCTCCAATCCTATCACTGCTGCATTTATGCCCCTGAACTCACGCTTGATTCTCTTTCAGAGACATAGCAATCCATAGGTTTTAAGATACTTACTAGTCAGCTATATTGTTAGGCGTTTAATATGGGGTTTTGAGTCCATTTCGTTGAGCAAGGAGTAGCTCTTGTCTATTCCATATTTGGCTTAAGGAACTTTATCTGTGCTCATTTCAATCTCTGGTTTTATGCAGCACCCCAACTCACCTTTCCCCTTAAGCAAGCATAAGTTGTTTTTCTAAATTTGAGACCCTCTTCTGTTTTGTAATCCAGTTCCTGTGTAGCCAAGTTTACATTCCGTGTATTAGTGATATCTTATGATGTTTCTTTTTCTGTGTGACTTATTTCAGTTAGAATTATCATACCTGAATCCACTCTATGCTGCTACGGGCCTGTGACATAGATTTCATTGCTGAGTGATATTGCTTTGTACGTAAGTACCACCACTTCTTTATCCATTTTTCACTTTCTACGATATTGAACTTGTACCGTATACGAGGTTCTTGTAAACAGAGCCGTCCCAAACTTTGGGTTGGCTGTGTCTTTTTTATTTTAATTTCCCTAAGCTATAGGGCTATAAGTGGAAGTGCCCTAGGCTCTGTGGCTTTGTTTTTTAGATGTTTCAGGAAACACCATACACTTCTCTGGAGTGGCTCTTGGCAATTTATATCCACCCCATCAGCATAACAAGGCTCCCAGTTCTCCATGGCCTGTCCTGCCTTTCTGGATTTTACACTTTTTTCACATGGCCCTTTTGATGGGGAGAAGTGAGACTTCATTGTAGTGCAGATTTCCTTTGCAAGCTTGCTTTGTTGGCCAAAAAGGTTGTATGCTTTTTTTCCTGAATATATTCAGGAAAAAACTCCTACGCCCTTTTTGGCCAAGTGCATCATTGTCGACGTTCTGCCTCTTTTCCTATGCTTTAAATGCAATTCCAGTCTACCTCCTGAAATCGGATTCCTGCAATTCTGCCCCACTTTCAAGTCCTCTTGGCAGCCTTACTTCAGTATATGTTTGGACGATAGCTGTCATTTATAACTCTGCAGGTTTGTGATTACAGTGCCCCAGAGCTCCTTTCTTCAACTCGCTTTCTTGTGAGCTGGCCGCAACACTGCAGGATTGCTTCAGGCCCTAATCTGGTTCCGGCACGGCACGCTGAGCCTTTGGTTAATTCCTCTTCCTGGTGGGAAATGGGAGTTAAATTTGCCCGTTCAGACACCTCCAGCTAGTCTCTCATTGGCCCTCCCTATTCCTATTCATCTTCTGCAAAAATTGCAAACTGGGCAAAACAGGAGGTTAAAGGCACTGACTCTCCAAGTCGGGAGAGTGTTAGTAAAGCGTCTGGAATGTTGCACCTGAGTACCAGTGGACGAGAACTGAGACATATTTCAACACGTCTCCCAATCACACGGTTGATCATACTCTGGTTTCCACATGCATGTTTTAGCTGAAGGAAGAATCCCTTAAAACTGGAGGGTTGAGACCCGTGGAATGGGTACCATGCAATATGACTTCAAAGGGTCTTCATTTGCTCACCGAACCTCTCCAATCCTATCACTGCTGCGTTTATGCCCCTGTAATCACGCTTGATTCTCTTTCAGAGACATAGCAATCCATAGGTTTTAAGATACTTAGTAGTGAGGTACATTATTAGGCGTTTAATATGGTGTGTTGAGTCCATTTCGTTGAGCAAGGAGTAGCTCTTGTCTATTCCATATTTGGCTTCAGGAACTTTATCTGTGCTCATTTCAATCTCTGGTTTTATGCAGCACCCCAACTCACCTTTCCCCTTAAGCAAGCATAAGTTGGTTTTCACAATTTGAGACACTGTTCTGTTTTGTAATCCAGTTCCTGTGTAGCCAAGTTTACATTCCGTGTATTAGTAATATCTTATGATGTTTCTTTTTCTGTGTGACTTATTTCAGTTAGAATCATCATACCTGAATCCACTCATTATGCTTCTATGGGCCGATGACATAGATTTCATTGCTGAGTGATATTGCATTGTACCTAAGTACCACAACTTCTTTATCCATTTTTCGCTTTCTGCGATATTCAACTTGTACCTTACACGAGGTTCTTGTAAACAGAGGCGTCCCAAACATTGGGGTGGCTGTGTCTTTTTGATTTTAATTTCCCTAAGCTATAGGACCATAAGTGGAATTGACCTAGGCTCTGTTGCTTTGTTTTTTAGATGTTTCAGGAAACACCATACACTTCTCCCAAGTGCCTGTTGGCAATTTACATCCCGCCCATCAGCATAACAAGGCTCCCAGTTCTCCATGGCCTGTCCTGCCTCCTGGATTTTACACTTTTTTCACATGGCCCTTTTGACCGGGGGGAACTGAGACTTCATTGTAGTGCAGATTTCCTTTGCAAGCTTGCTTGGTTGGCCAAAAAGGGCGTATGCGTTTTTTCCTGAATATATTCAGGAAAAAACGCATATGCCCTTTTTGGGCAAGTGCATCATTGTGGACGTTCTGCCTCTTTTCCTCTGCTTTAAATGCAATTCCAGTCTACCTCCTGAAATCGGTTTCCTGCAATTCTGCCCCGCTTTCAAGTCCTCTTGGGAGCCTTACTTCAGTATATATTTGGACGATAGCTGTCATTTATAACTCTGCAGGTTTGTGAATTACAGTGCCCCTGAGCTCCTTTCTTCAACTCGCTTTCTTGTGAGCTGGCCGCAACACCGCAGGATTGCTTCAGGCCCAAATCTGGTTCCGGCACGGCACGCTGAGCCTTTGGTTAATTCCTCTTCCTGGTGGGAAATGAGAGTTAAATTTGCCCGTCCAGACACCTCCAGCTAGTCTCTCATTGGTTCTCCCTATTCCTGTACGTCTTCCGCAGAAATTGCAAACTGGGTCAAACAGGAGGTTAAAGGCACTGACTCTTCAAGTCGCGAGAGTGTTAGTAAAGCGTTTAGAATGTTGTACCCGAGTACTAGGGGACGAGAACTGAGACATATTGGAGCACGTCTCCCGATCACACGGTTGATCATACTCTGGGTTCCACATGCATGATTTAGCTGAAGGAAGAATCCCTTAAACCTGGAGAGTTGAGACCCGTGGAATGGGTACCATGCAATATGACTTCAAAGGGTCTTCATTTGCTCACCGAACCTCTCCAATTCTATCACTGCTGCGTTTATGCCCCTGTACTCACGCTTGATTCTCTTTCAGAGACATAGGAATCCATAGGTTTTAAGATACTTACTAGTCAGGTACATTCTTAGGCGTTTAATATGGGGTTTTGAGTCCATTTCGTTGAGCAAGGAGTAGCTCTTGTCTATTCCATATTTGGCTTAAGGAACTTTATCTGTGCTCATTTCAATCTCTGGTTTTATGCAGCACCCCAACTCACCTTTCCCCTTAAGCAAGCATAAGTTGGTTTTCTAAATTTGAGACCCTGTTCTCTTTTGTAATCCAGTTCCCGTGTAGCCAAGTTTACATTCCGTGTATTAGTGATATCTTATGATGTTTCTTTTTCTGTGTGACTTATTTCAGTTAGAATCATCATACCTGAATTCACTCATTATGCTGCTACGGGCCTGATGACATAGATTTCATTGCTGAGTGATATTGCATTGTACGTAAAGACCACAAATTCTTTATCCATTTTTCACTTTCTGCTATATTGAACTTGTACCGTAAATGAGGTTCTTGTAAACAGAGCTGTCCCAAAATTTGGGGTGGCTGTGTCTTTTTCATTTTAATTTCCCTAAGCTATAGGACCATAAGTGGAAGTGCCCTAGGCTCTGTTGCTTTGTTTTTTAGATGTTTCAGGAAACACCATACACTTCTCCTCAGTGGCTGTTGGCAATTTATATCCCGCCCATCAGCATAACAAGTCTCCCAGTTCTCCATGGCCTGTCCTGCCTTTCTGGATTTTACACTTTTTTCAGATGGCCCTTTTGACCGGGGGGAAGTGAGACTTCATTGTAGTGCAGATTTCCTTTGCAAGCTTGCTTGGTTGGCCAAAAAGTGCGTATGCGTTTTTTCCTGAATATATTCAGGAAAAAACACATAAGCCCTTCTTGGCCAAGTGCATCATTGTCGACGTTCTGCCTCTTTTCCTATGCTTTAAATGCAATTCCAGTCTACCTCCTGAAATCGGTTTCCTACAATTCTGCACCGCTTTCAAGTCCTCTTGGCAGCCTTACTTCAGTATATTTTTGGACGATAGCTGTCATTTATAACTCTGCAGGTTTGTGAATTACAGTGACCCTGAGCTCCTTTCTTCAACTCGCTTTCTTGTGAGGTGGCCACAACACCGCAGGATTGCTTCAGGCCCTAATCTGGTTCCGGCACGGCACGCTGAGCCTTTGGTTAATTCCTCTTCCTGGTGGGAAATGAGAGTTAAATTTGCCCGTCCAGACACCTCCAGCTAGCCTCTCATTGTTTCTCCCTATTCCTGTTCATCTTCCGCAGAAATTGCAAACTGGGCCAAACAGGAGGTTAAAGGCACTGACTCTCCAAGTCGGGAGAGTGTTAGTAAAGCGTCTGGAATGTTGCACCCGAGTACCAGGGGACGAGAACTGAGACATATTGGAGCACGTCTCCCGATCACACGGTTGATAATACTCTGGGTTCCACATGCATGATTTAGCTGAAGGAAGAATCCCTTAAACCTGGAGAGTTGAGACCCGTGGAATGGGTACCATGCAATATGATTTCAAAGGGTCTTCATTTGCTCACCTAACCTCTCCAATCCTATCACTGCTGCGTTTATGTCCCTGTACACACGCTGGATTCTCTTTCAGAGACATAGCAATCCATAGGTTTTAAGATACTTACTAGTCAGGTACATTCTTAGGCGTTTAATATGGGGTTTTGAGTCCATTTCGTTGAGCAAGGAGTAGCTCTTGTGTATTCCATATTTGGCTTAAGGAACTTTATCTGTGCTCATTTCAATCTCTGGTTTTATGCAGCACCCCAACTCACCTTTCCCCTTAAGCAAGCATAAGTTGGTTTTCTAAATTTTAGACCCTGTTCTGTTTGTAATCCAGTTCCTGTGTAGCCAAGTTTACATTCCGTGTATTAGTGATATCTTATGATGTTTCTTTTTCTTGTGACTAATTTAGTTAGAATCATCATACCTGAATCCACTCATTATGCTGCTATGGGCCTGATGACATAGATTTCATTGCTGAGTGATATTGCATTGTACTTAAGTACGAAAACTTCTTTATCCATTTTTCACTTTCTGCGATATTGAACTTGTCCCGTAAACGAGGTTCTTGTAAGCAGAGCCGTCCCAAACATTGGAGTGGCTCTGTCTTTTTGATTTTAATTTCCCTAAGCTATAGGACCATAAGTGGAAGTGCCCTAGGCTCTGTTGCTTTGTTTCTTAGATGTTTCAGGAAACACCATACACTTCTCCCAAGTGGCTGTTGGCAATTTACACCCCGACCATCAGCATAAAACTCTCCCAGTTCTCCATGGCCTGTCCTGCCTTTCTGGATTTTACACTTTTTTCAGATGGTCCTTTTGACCGGGGGGAAGTGAGACTTCATTGTAGTGCAGATTTCCTTTGCAAGCTTGCTTGGTTGGCCAAAAAGGGCGT
This sequence comes from Orcinus orca, assembly GCF_937001465.1. Lineage (NCBI taxonomy): Eukaryota > Metazoa > Chordata > Mammalia > Artiodactyla > Delphinidae > Orcinus > Orcinus orca. Next base: position 372 of record NW_026043813.1, on the reverse strand, counting down.
ATGCGTTTTTACTTCAATATATTCAGGAAGAAAGGCATACGCCCTTTTTGGCCAAGTGCATCATTGTCGACGTTCTGCCTCTTTTCCTATGCTTTAAATGCAATTCCAGTCTACCTCCTGAAATCGGTTTCCTGCAATTCTGCCCCGCTTTCAAGTCCTCTTGGCAGCCTTACTTCAGTATATTTTTGGATGATAGCTGTCATTTATAAGTCTGCAGGTTTGTGATTTAGTGCCCCTGAGCTCCTTTCTTCAACTCGCTTTCTTGTGAGCTGGCCGCAACACCGCAGGATTGCTTCAGGCCCTAATCTGGTTCCAGCACGGCACGCTGAGCCTTTGGTTCATTCCTCTCCCTGGTGGGAAATGAGAGTTAAA